>NC_135570.1:890000-1045000 GCF_964340395.1 Glandiceps talaboti | reverse complement strand
CCTGATGTAACTACGGTAAACTCGCAGAATACAGCAGCCTTGGTTATTGCTTTTGATGTTTTCAAAGCATTGTTAAGCAAATTTTTCTTTTACATGGCTTGTGTATTTGGTTGTAGAATAAAAGCGAATGTTTCAGTGTATACTTTTTAAAACATTACAGTATTCCACCTTTCGTTAGTTGTTGAGTTCGCTTATACAATCAAATATATACGTATTGATAATGTATTCGCTTATACAATCAAATATATACGTATTGATAATGTATTCGCTTATACAATCAAATATATACGTATTGATAATGTATTCGCTTATACAATCTAATATATACGTATTGATAATGTATTCGCTTATACAATCAAATATATACGTATTGATAATGTCGTATTCGCTTATACAATCAAATATATACGTATTGATAATGTATTCGCTTATACAATCAAATATATACGTATTGATAATGTCGTATTCGCTTATACAATCAAATATATACGTATTGATGATGTATTCGCTTATACAATCAAATATATATGTATTGATAATGTATTCGCTTATACAATCAAATATATACGTATTGATAATGTATTCGCTTATACAATCAAATATATACGTATTGATAATGTATTCGCTTATACAATCAAACATATACGTATTGATAATGTATTCGCTTATACAATCAAACATATACGTATTGATAATGTATTCGAGATTGAGATTCCCTCAACCCCAGGCCGTAAATAATGACGGCTCTGTAAAACCAGATATCACTAGGAATACAACTGTGTCAATACGACATTATCAATACGTATATATTTGATTGTATAAGCGAATACGACATTATCGATACGTATATATTTGATTGTATAAGCGAATACATTATCAATACGTATATATTTGATTGTATAAGCGAATACGACATTATCAATACGTATATATTTGATTGTATAAGCGAATTCATTATCAATACGTATATATTTGATTGTATAAGCGAATACATTATCAATACGTATATATTTGATTGTATAAGCGAATACATTATCAATACGTATATATTTGATTGTATAAGCGAATACGACATTATCAATACGTATATATTTGATTGTATAAGCGAATACATTATCAATACGTATATATTTGATTGTATAAGCGAATACATTATCAATAAGTATATATTTGATTGTATAAGCGAATACGACATTATCAATACGTATATATTTGATTGTATAAGCGAATACATTATCAATACGTATATATTTGATTGTATAAGCGAATACGACATTATCAATACGTATATATTTGATTGTATAAGCGAATACATTATCAATACGTATATATTTGATTGTATAAGCGAATACATTATCAATACGTATATATTTGATTGTATAAGCGAATACGACATTATCAATACGTATATATTTGATTGTATAAGCGAATACGACATTATCAATACGTATATATTTGATTGTATAAGCGAATACATTATCAATACGTATATATTTGATTGTATAAGCGAATACGACATTATCAATACGTATATATTTGATTGTATAAGCGAATACGACATTATCAATACGTATATATTTGATTGTATAAGCGAATACATTATCAATACGTATATTTGATTGTATAAGCGAATACATTATCAATACGTATATATTTGATTGTATAAGCGAACACATTATCAATACGTATATATTTGATTGTATAAGCGAATACATTATCAATACGTATATATTTGATTGTATAAGCGAATACATTATCAATACGTATATATTTGATTGTATAAGCGAATACATTATCAATACGTATATATTTGATTGTATAAGCGAATACATTATCAATACGTATATATTTGATTGTATAAGCGAATACATTATCAATACGTATATATTTGATTGTATAAGCGAATACATTATCAATACGTATATATTTGATTGTATAAGCGAATACATTATCAATACGTATATATTTGATTGTATAAGCGAATACGACATTATCAATACGTATATATTTGATTGTATAAGCGAATTCATTATCAATACGTATATATTTGATTGTATAAGCGAATACATTATCAATACGTATATTTGATTGTATAAGCGAATTCATTATCAATACGGATATATTAGATTGTATAAGCGAATACATTATCAATACGTATATATTTGATTGTATAGGCGAATACATTATCAATACGTATATATTTGATTGTATAAGCGAATACATTATCAATACGTATATATTTGATTGTATAAGCGAATACATTATCAATACGTATATATTTGATTGTATAAGGGAATACATTATCAATACGTATATATTTGATTGTATAAGCGAATACGACATTATCAATACGTATATATTTGATTGTATAAGCGAATTCATTATCAATACGTATATATTTGATTGTGTAAGCGAATACATTATCAATACGTATATATTTGATTGTGTAAGCGAATACGACATTATCAATACGTATATATTTGATTGTATAAGCGAATACATTATCAATACGTATATATTTGATTGTATAAGCGAATTCATTATCAATACGTATATATTTGATTGTGTAAGCGAATACATTATCAATACGTATATATTTGATTGTGTAAGCGAATACGACATTATCAATACGGATATTTGATTGTATAAGCGAATACATTATCAATACGTATATATTTGATTGTATAAGCGAATTCATTATCAATACGTATATGTTTGATTGTATAAGCGAATACATTATCAATACGGATATTTGATTGTGTAAGCGAATACGACATTATCAATACGTATATATTTGATCGCGATAGTCAAACATTTGCACTACAGTAATGAAATTACATTTGGTGATCCCAGTGTTAATGACATAACATAGGTCATCTTATAAAAAAAAATTAACTTGATTGCGGACAAAGCCAAAAGTCTCTTGGAGAAATTAAATCACTAACTACAAACAAACAAACACACAGCATTTAATGAACTCAGCTGTTATTTTTCAAAATATTCAACGTTCTCTAAGAAAAATAATTATGTGAATTTTGACAATATATATCACGGTATAAAAGTACGTATAACGGTATATTTCTCCTTTTGAAATATGAATTGCTATCTCTTTGTCTATTAGCTATGTTTATGAAATGGTTCAGTTAAAAACCAACGCCGTACGCTTCAACAGTTCTAAAATTCCACATGATATACAGGAAACTGAAATTTTAAAAATCAATTTTTGTGAACAATTCACGGAGAAAATTCTATTCTCTCTTAAAGTTGACTTCGTTATGTTCAGTTTAATCCTGACTAAAAACATGTCTCGTGGGAACAGGTCTCATTTAGCTGCAAGTCATCACTGCCTTGTACGCACACACAATCTTCATCTCCTTAAGCGCTTAATTTGTTAATATTTTATTTCAGACGAAAATTTTCCATTATTGTTGATCCGATTAGAGCAGTGTGCTAATACTGTTAATATATTGAACAATGTCACTTTATTATTTGCCTCACCAATCCCAAACCCTGAAGGCGTGCTTCGGGTTACCCCTTAAGTTTTCCTAATTTCGATTCTGTAGCGGTGCTTGTAATGATGTTCTTTGAAGTACACACTTTGGAAATGATTTTGTTGGTGAACTTTTCCTACACTAATAGTATTGCACTGTCATCGGTCAAGAGTAATGAATTACTTGAAATTGGACTCGAAGATATTTATGATTAGTAAGTTTATCATTTTACATAATATCATGATATACTGATGATTGTTTTATATAAATCATCGATCAATCCTAAGTTGATTTGTAATCATAGTTTGTATCTATGCTACGCGTAGATAATACTGAAAATTTACAATTGAATGCCAGGGTTCCTATCCCACGTTCTCACTTTCGTGTACTTCATCAGTGAAGCCATAAATTAAAGGTCAGGGTTCATATCCCACGTTCTCACATTAGTGTATTTCATCAGTGGAACCATAAGGATAAATAACATAAGATAATTATTTTGTTCTGGACAAGATTTTCTGTAGGGAGACAGACAGACAGACAGACAGACAGACAGACAGACAGACAGACAGACAGACAGACAGACAGACAGACAGACAGACAGACAGACAGACAGACAGACAGACAGACAGACAGATAGATAGACGGGTATATTTATAAATACAATTAAGGATAAAAACTCACAAGTAACATCTGTTTACTTCTAGAACAGATGATATATAGGGTTTTTTTTTTCTTTGAGAATTAGAGGGATTCATGTACGAAAGGCTTACAGAATCAATGTGACGTAGTTTGGTACTTAAAATAGTAAAGTGCACTAATAGACTAAAATAAAGAACCAATTCCGTTTCAATTTGATGGTTAATTGAGTCTATCTTGTTCTTATTCTCGCGAGATTTGTGCCAGTCTCGTTCAGGATTAACTCTCTTCCTCTTGTTTGTAACCGCGCGTAGTCGATGTGCCGCTCCTTGTCCAAATTTCAACTTCTTTGTTCTGCTTTGTGTACATTTTAATACTACAGGGAGACGCGGGATTGCTTTGATCTTTTGTGTCTCTACTCTAGTTCTGTTTCAATGACCCGAGATTTTAACTTATTTTCACGGATTATACAGCATTTCAATTAATGTATTAACGTGCTGAAAAGTCATCTTATGCTGAATTTAGTTCTTTTGATGATGAAACTTAAACCTATGTCCACCTTTGTACGTTCCACGAAACCAAATAGCAAGTAAGTAAGGGATGTCTTTCACACAGTATTCAATTGCCTGTATGTACTTTCAAGGTCTCTCCTTACGCAGATAGCTCTTACAATTAGTTCGATTACTATTCGTGTCAGTTATTATGCAAGCTTACTTCTTTTTCAAGTCGACGAAAACAACAGGGCGAATAATCAAAGTTAAGATGAAAATGATAACAAAATGACGAGAAATCAACGATAAATAACAAAAAACTTTGATAAACTTTGAGTTTAAAAAATGTGTAAATGTGTCACATTGAATTTCCGTGAATGCACGTGACCAGGCGCGTTAATCTCACGAAATAAAGTGTTGTTGTTGTTGTTGTTGTTGCTGTTGTTGTTGTTGTTGTTGTTCTTCTTCTTCTTCTTCTTCTTCTTCTTCTTCTTCTTCTTCTTCTCATAATTGTTGTTGTTGTTGTTGTTGTTGTTGTTGTTGTCGTCGTCGTCGTCGTCGTCGTCGTTGTCGCCTTTGTGTCAATTAAAGACATTTTGTCAACAATGTTGAATCAGTGTAATTCAGTGTGACATCAGATTGCTGATTTTTGATTGTCCAAAATTATATATTTTTTTAATGGACACATGTTTGGAATTGTGATTGGCTCTTGAATGAACATGTATATATGAGAAGTTGTGATTGGCTGTTGAATGGACACATTTGTATGATAAATTGTGATTGGTTGTTGAATGAATATATTTGTATAATAAGTTGTGAATGGTCGTTGACTGAACATATGTGTTTGAAATTGTGATTGGTTGTTAAATGCATACGTTGATATAATAAGTTGTGATTGGCTGTTGAATAAATATAAATTTGTTCCTCCAATAACGGTTATTCATTACTAGTCTGAGAGTCTAAAATGGCTAATTTTCATATCATTGACCTCAATTTCAAAAGTTTATACAGTGATTTTTTATACTTGATTTTAACTAAGTAGGTGTTTCTTGACCAAAGTAACAGCAGAGTTCAATAGTTTTATTTCCGAGACATAATTATATTAAGACAATGAATTTGTTTGGCAATGTCACCTTGGAGATTGGTTTTGGAAATTAAGAATCGGTATACAAAATACGATACGATGATGTTATATAAATGTATATACATATAGTTTCACGAAAGTTCGAATTACAATTTGAAACTGCCTAATTTCTAAAATGCTCTGCTACAAATATTGCATTGAGCACTGTTCTCTCACCTTTATCCATATATATATATATATATATATATATATATATATATATATATATATATATATATATATATATATATATATATATATATATATATATATATATATATATATATATATATATCATGTAATTAGGAAGTCACAAGTCGAGAGTTCCACGCTTTTACGATCTTCAGACTATATGCCTATACATGGAGGTTTATTGAGATCACTAAATTTTAACTTTTCTCAGATATTTTCCTATTTTCTATATGATTTTAAACACACAAAAGATAGTCTGTAGCCAGATCTCTTCGGTGTCATTTGTTGACTAACTGCCTGATACACAGACGCTTTTGACACCTTTGATTACTTTGCCATCATGACTTGACGAATGGTGTCAACATGTCGAGATTAGCTGAGTAATGAAGTATAATAGGGTGATAGTAATACAGAAAAACTCAATCACCTCTATTAATTAGATTTTACGCTACTGTTAAGTGATCATTACAAAATTACAAAATCTGACAGTCGAGGCCACTTCACAAAATGAAAAGTTATTAAAATAAAGTAGAGTTTATTCCTTATTATATTAGGTGAGTTATTTCTTGTGTGTGTATTATATGCCAGCACGTTGATAGACATTTCACAAGGTGTCCATTTCATGCATTGTTGATTTCTCCAAATCATAATAATTAGTCTCAGCATTACCGTGCTTTTGCATGACTCAAATTGGGGGAATTAAGTTCCACTTCAATTTAGAACAACAAACCTTATTTTGGACGTTAAAAAGACACACTAGTAAGGGTTGTCTCTCATTCAAAACAACCACTCTCTTATTATTTCATATACATATTACAGACTTATTGTATTATGGCGAGTTATTCATGTTACAATTTGCCATTATAATTCAAATGCTGTAATACATACGATTGAAGAAGAACTGGCCAGAGTTTCGCATTTTAAAATATATGAAGCTGCAAGGTAGATTGTCAAAAAAACGACGTGGAGTAAAAAATACTATATTTTCTAATCTCGTTTTTAGGATCGCCGACAGTTTGTCAGCTGGAAATATCAAATAAATGTTGAGTTTAAATTTAAAACACGATATACACGCAATGAGCACTACGAAGGTACATGATTTTCAGTTAAAAATCGACTTTTCCTACATTCCCCTTTAAATCACCGAGATAAAAATATTCACGATCATTCTATGGTTGTACGAAGTATTATAGCAAGCAATGGAGAAATGACCCTGGTAGGATGGAGCTTACACACACACACACACACACACACACACACACACACACACACACACACACACACACACACACACACACACACACACACACACACACACACACACACATACATACATACATACATACATACATACATACATACATACATACACCCACACGCATACACATTTAAACAAACAGAGACAGACAGACAGACAGACAGACAGACAGACAGACAGACAGACAGACAGACAGACAGACAGACAGACAGACAGACACGATCAGATATAATGCTATGCTATCAATTTAATATACCATTTCCCCCTCCTATACAATTGGCTATAACCAAATAGACAGCACCGTTGCGTTATTAACATAATTGAAATTAACGTTTGTGGTTGACAAAGCATTAAAGTTATCGATATGAATGAAAGTACTTCTACTATCCTATATCTCCTTACAGCGGATATGAAACAAACACGTGCACTTAATTGACCAATCAAATAAACTTAATTATTGTAATTAGCCCCATTCAATGTCAGTACAGTGATTGTATTGCAATTTGGGCTAATAAGAAATAGACTGGACTCTCTCTCTCTTTCTTTCTCTGTCGGTATTTATTTCTATCAACCATTCACACCCATCCAATAAAGGGAAACCAATTCATAAAACGGTCATAGTGAATTCAACGGGTCTAATTTACTCTAATTTTCTATCAAGAATTTAATCAGTTCGTTATAATTTGAACAAACCGACACAGAAATTCAGCTAATATTAAAAGGAAAACAATAAATGCTTATCAATTCAAAGGGATCCAATTTAAATAATTCTGTGTTTGAATAATACGAAAGTCGTCTTTCTCACAGGTGATAATTCCAATAAAAATGTGTGTATAGCTTAAGTAGTTTTATCAATATATCTAACCCAGTCAATTCTAAATTTCATTTTTGAAACAATTAACTTTTATTATTATTTCCCCGTAAAATGTAGCATAGTATCAGTAAACATATCCTTCTATAATTTCTTTAGAATAATCCAATTCACTTAATCCTGTTTTCACAAACAGATGGATTTTTCTGAGATTAAGCGAACACTATAAAAGTCGATCTTAAAATTATCAAAAAATACCAATAAATGTACTATCATTACGTCACTAAAAACACTTTCATAAAATCACTTCGGAAAATAACTAATGCACAAACCGACAAATAGATATTTCCATCAAACTATTTTGGCGGGAACCTACTTGTCCAATATTTGACGATTACAAGTACAGCAGGTGGTCGGTTATTTGCTGCGATTGAAATACAAATCTATGAGATTCTTATCAAAGTTGGACAAAATTTGATCAAATTGTAGTCGGCAGAATTGTGAGCAGATACTTGGCCACTATCAAGGAGGGACTTGTACATCAAATCTTTAAGTTTAAAATAAACATGCTTGTTCGATTTTTTTTCTTGCCAATTCACGATAATGAATTTGGGATAAATGTAGCGCTAGCGTCATGGTTCGCAAAGTAATCGGACTGTACCACGTGACTATCATTTTACAGTCTACGATTTTGAGTACACGTTATTGTCAACAAGCAATGGATTTTTATGCAGAGAAAGTTAAACGACATGTAAAGTTGAGTCATGCCGTACCCCAGATTCAAGTTGGCGTTTGAGAGATAGTTGATACCGTTACACAAATGAGTATTTTCGTTTGGCCGTGACGGCTTTCATTATAAAGATCGTCATAATGGAATCCTGTCTTGACGGGAAACCGGGACACGCCTCAGTCATCACCCTTGTATTGCAATTACCACAAAAAGTCGACTAAATCTATGAGAACTTTATTGCAACTTGCCTTCTATCTCAGCAAAGCCCGCGTCTATGAAAAATTGATGCGCAGGAGCGCAGGCAAATCGCAAATGCATTAGATATAGTCAGTAGAAGTCTCGCGGGACCACGCGGTACGGATGGAGGTTATCTCGCGGGATCCAGCAGCACAGGTGCATATGGTTGATGAAATAATTGAGTTTGGATAATCAAATAAACAAGTTATTCTATTTAGATAGACATTCCGCTCAATTGCAAAAACATTAACTGATAAATCTATTAGACAGTCGTCAAACGACAATAATTTGTGATTTCGTCTGCTTTGGTAATAATAGACGCCTATCATACTACTAGACATACGGGATTTTTAATACCGTCTCGTCTGCCTTGACGATTATGTAATGTATGTAAATTGACTCAACAATATTCACTGATTAGCCTTGGAAATATACACACGAAGAATCTATTTACAGATGTTAAAAATTAAGAATGACAGGGTGTGTTATTTTCTGGACATAAATATTTTGGTTATTGCAGTAGCCATTAACTGTTTGATAAAACAGCTAACTTTGATCGGAGGTTTCATTATAATGACATTGTCATAGTACATTTTAAGGTTTTACCAAAAGTTGCAATCAAAACTAAACCAAAGATAAGCTTACAGACAATGAACATGATAGGAAAGATGGGGTGTTATTTGTTCTAATCAATCCCTATACACATTTGATAAGAGTTTTCATAAAAATTACAGAAACATAGATTTTATAGCTTAAATCATCATTATGTGTACTCGATAATATTCTACCATCAGATTGACTGACAACTAAAGCCTGGGTTTACTTCAAGTGAAAGAGAAGTGTTTTCATTCGTCGTACAAACTTAGAATCACTTTGTGGGAATCCTGAAATTAGCACGTTGCAACCAGACGAAAACTATCACTCGTTATTCAGCCCTTACAAGAAAAACAGATAATTTTATTTCGTTTGGAATAGCTGATAATTCTTATGTTTTAATCGTCGATGAATTGATGAGCGGAGTACAGAGGAGATGATCCGATCTCCCACCTCTTGCCGTCGGCGAGTATTAGACTCCATTTCCGTCTTTGTTATGACGATTATTAAAATTGCTTGACCCACACAATTTAATAATCACGATTTGCCGTAAGCCACTGACATTTACTGACTTATCAGAAGTCGGTTCACGACGAAGCGATTATACTTGGGTAGACAAGAAGTTCAATTTAGAAATAGAGTTGAGTATACCTTCTGTCCTCGGAATTGTAAACATCACCCCCGGCGTGCATCTATCCGCACTTTCGTTAAGTTTTTACCCGGAGGGTCATATTTTCGCATGGGGGTCGAGCACGCGTTCTCTCTAATTTCTTAGGAAAATTGGACTAAAATGACAAGGCAATTCAGTTTGAAATTGATTCGAGGAAGCAACGGTACAAATTTAGCTCTATGCTGTTTAAACTGTTGACCTTTAGCCGGTAGTTGTTGTCACGTTGAAGTTCCATACCTAGATCTTGCAAGGATGAACACTTTACTCCAGTATAGAATTCACACTGCTGAACCTTGCTACGTTCTCTATATTTACTTGAATACCAAACCTAGCTACCAAGTACATTGTCTTTTCTTTTATTTCACAATTCTAAGATATTGTAATCGTGTAGCGTTTAAGTCTATTTCGTGGATTCTGTTTTATAATGTGGTCATTTATAGTAAGTGTCTAGCAAATAGACTGAAACATATTGAAATACCACTCTGAAATTATGGCAAATTGAGTTCAAATCAGGAAAAAAAGTGTACAGATAGGACAACCAGGGCTTTATAATGTATTTCAATAAAATGACTGCATTCATCTACTCCAACCATTAGAATAGTATAACGTATATTAGAATTTCAAGAATACAACTAGAATGTCAGAGAATTTCTGAGAAGAGGTGGCAACAATAACAAAACTATTTTTTTTTAATGAAAGCGACAAATGTTACTTTTACCATGTAGAATTACATCTAACAAAATTAAGAAAAGACTGATTCAAGTGAAAAATCACCATAAGGCCTAACAAAAAATGTTTGATTATACATTGTCTTTTTAGGTTGATATCAGTTTCCGCATCCACTATTTCTCGTGAGACTTCACAATTTTCGCAATTTTATTATTTTTTTCTCGAGTACGTAAAAAAAGTTTATTGTCGTCAGTAAAAAACTAGGTGGGGGTCGGGTATTAAACTGGAACCAAACAATATTTTTCAGGCATATTTTCATTTTACTGAGGGTTTTGCGACGAATGACACTTCACAATTATTACTTCAAAATACAAGGAATACTGACTGGACTAATGTATATTGTTTTTCTGCGCCATGTTGAATGCCAGATTTGTAAACAAAGCTTTCCTTAATAGGGAACTTGCAATCCAGACTGAGCATGCACAGATGCAAATGACTATGGGATTATCTGTGGTTATTGTAATACCTAATCAGGAGCTAATGATAAAATAAACCTCCCACAATGGTCAGGGCAACTATGAATTGATCATTTGTGGTTAAAAACAATAATGAAAACCTTCCCTCCACCTTTCAATTAAATGTATACAAATTCAGATATCATCAACTGACATGTAAGTCTTCTTTATTGTCACAGTAGAGAAATACAGTATTAAACTAGCTGCCACTAGGAGTTTTATCATCAAGTAACCAAACATATATAGTCACTAATGATTGGTCAGTTAGTTACTTACTTGTATATGTTAATTAGTGGTCAAAAAATGTGTAAAAAAATGTTTGTCATTGTGCGTACAATAACAAACATTTTACACATGTTTTATGTTTTTGCAATTAATTGAACTACAAACAAAGACTTGGCATATGTTGTTTCATATTGACTTGTTAAGTAGGAAGCCATGATAAAATTGTTTTATAAATTAAAAATCTAAAATAACTACCTAATCCTCATCCATATTGCCACTTAAATCTTAAGTGAAAGCTTGGTTTTGAATGTGTCGCCATTTTAAAACTGAACTAATTTGTAACTGTAGTATCGTTTTTCGATCAGACAACTACAAATTGTTAAAATAGGAATAATTAGACATTGTATATATTAATCAGTGGTTGATATTATCCCATTAGTATTGCAATAACAGGTTACCGTAAACGGAAGAGTATCTTTGTCGAAAAAAAATTAGTTTCGAACGCCCGACATCGCCCTAATAATAATTTGAGTAGCAAACATTACATATACGTTGAATTCATAATGGTGACAATATGATATTGGACGATTTAAAAAAAAATCATTACTTTGAATTTCGAGAAAAAAAAATGAAAGTTTATGATTGTCAAATTATAATTTTAGTGATACTCTTGAGAAACACAGGGAAATCTTAGAGGAAATAGAAAACAATTTTGTGGAATAAATGCTATTTATTTTCACTCGGATTAAATGTTTTTATTTTTGCGGTTAATGTTTGCATAAATAAAGTGCCAATAAAATACTAATATGTACAATTCATACGATATAAAAGATACATAAACTGAAATATTTTCTGCTCAATGGCATTAATGGGAACTGTGATTGGACTACTACAGAACAAACACACTCTGTTTATGTTGTTAGACGGTATAAAGTATAAAGAGTTCTGTACTCTCTCACACTGTTTTACTTGCATTAATTCTATACTTGTTGGCCCGTCTTGCTAACAGTCAGTCCTATACTGTCTAACCTGATTTACTTGCATTAATTCTGTACTTGTTGGCCCGTCTTGCTAACAGTCAGTTCTATACTGTCTAACCTGATTTACTTGCATTAATTCTGTAATTGTTGGCCCGTCTTGCTAACAGTCAGTTCTATACTGTCTAACCTGATTTACTTGCATTAATTCTGTAATTGTTGGCCCGTCTTGCTAACAGTTAGTCCTGTACTGTCTAACCTGATTTACTTGCATTAATTCTGTACTTGTTGGCCCGTCTTGCTAACAGTCAGTTCTATACTGTCTAACCTGATTTACTTGCATTAATTCTGTACTTGTTGGCCCGTCTTGCTAACAGTCAGTCCTATACTGTCTAACCTGATTTACTTGCATTAATTCTGTACTTGTTGGCCCGTCTTGCTAACAGTCAGTTCTATACTGTCTAACCTGATTTACTTGCATTAATTCTGTACTTGTTGGCCCGTCTTGCTAACAGTCAGTTCTATACTGTCTAACCTGATTTACTTGCATTAATTCTGTACTTGTTGGCCCGTCTTGCTAACAGTCAGTTCTATACTGTCTAACCTGATTTACTTGCATTAATTCTGTAATTGTTGGTTGTTATTGTCAAGAATCCCAGACATTCAAACATGTTCAGGAGACTAACTCTGCATAGATCTTTTGTTCATACTGTGATGTTGGTCTTACGTCAAATACTCCACGCCCCAGGCCAACTCCAACAAGTAAAAGGTCAAGCACATAGCACACTTAATAAGTCCCACATCTCCTGTTTACGTACACTGTAATACCCTCTATAATATCATCACTGGTGTTTGAATCCCTATTCGTGTGTCTGGCTATGTAACGTATAGCATGGCTATATTACAACTGGTGCCAGTGTGGTTGTTAACTCGACATATATGTGTGCGAATATAAATATCAATATTCTAACATTCTGGCCACGGGGAATACTATCCGTCATATAACATGCAAGTAGTACACCTTCAATTCTAGCTAATTTCAAAAGTGCCTTTTTCCAGTGAAATCTGTAAATCGCTTCCCTATTTGGGGATATTATTTATCTCCCAAGGACATGGAGAACACTGCGTAACACCACGGCCACGAAATATTAGATCCTCTGACCTTACCACGTCAGTGTCAGAATTAGTGAAGGAAAATCACGCCATGTGAGCAAGCCAGAGACCTACTGATGATTTGATTAGAACTGATGACAAGTCAATCTGTTTACTTTACTCTGTGTATTACTGACTGCAAAGTGCTTATCGATATCCGATTGGTTTTCCAACATCCCCAAGCCGGTCATCAAAAATTCATCAAGACTGAGAGAAATTTTCATGAAACTTGGGGCGAAAAGTCACTGTTGAGATAACTCTGCTGAGTGCCTTAGGTTGGAGTTGATCAGCTTTCAATATTCACAATCAAGAAAAATAATAATATTTCAGACTTTGATTGACATGTTTGTTTGTCTTTAACATTTTTACGATGTCACTGATGATGATAATGATTATAATAATAATGATGATGATGATGATGATGATGATGATGATGATGACTGTGTTGTTGTTGTCGTTGTTGTTGTTGTTGTTGTTGTGGTGGTGGTGGTGGTGGTGGTGGTGGTGGTGGTGGGGGTGGTGGTGGTGGTGGTGGTGGTGGTGGTGGTGATAAATGAGTTGATGAGTAGAATGAGATTGTTGTATAATAAACTTCGTGGCACACAAAAATTATAAATACTAAATATTGTTTTATTTCGTAAATACGGGGAAAAATGGCAGCCACGTGTACAGTTTAATTCTATTATAGGACTTGTGAGAGTTCAAAGTAAATTCAAGTTCGTGTGTTGTGGGTTTTTAACGCTATTATCATATTTTGCCGACTGCTAAGGAGCGTCAGTTAATATATGCCACCTATTGGTCAACTGTAATTTTTGACAGAGTGTCAGTATACAGCCGTTACCTGGAGTGTATATTGCTAGACGGCTAGATATCACACACATCAAAAGGCAAACGGGACCCTCCACTGACATACGTCCAAATTTAATCACGGCGACAAATTGAATCACCTTAATGAAATTTCTGCTGTTCTTTCGCCTGAAACACTAATTTGATTTCATGGAGGTAATCGGGTTATGCTGGTGGAAATCCTGTAACTCGTCGCCAATGCCGCGGAGCAATGCAGCACCGCTCAATTCTAGTCAATATCCGAGCCCTCGATGAAATCAAAACACAGGCGTTGACACTTACTTCGGGGTCATGAGACATCATTTACTACGTTGTTCTCCAGTTATTGACGAGAACTTTGTTTTTAATTTCTAAAATGATTGCAGACATTCAAAACCTTCAGCAACAAGATGTTGCAAATAAATTCGAGAATTATGAGAATTTAATTTTTACAAATCTAACTTTATTTCAATGACCTTTTCTATGCTACACTCAATCCCGTCACTGTTGTTGAAAATTGATACTTTGTTCTGAAATAAAATTATCTTGCCTTACGTCATGCTAGCAAATCGACAATTACTGTGAAGAGAAGAAACGATCTAACTCAGAATTTAATAAAGACATTTTCTGGAAAAGGCTCGAAAACGTTATCACCCTAAGTTCTCGTAAACTCACTCTAAAGACGCAGGTCATAACTAACAAACAAACAAAATATACACCTGGTGTTGGTAAGGTCATAAATAACAACGAAAATATACACCTGGTGTTGGTAAGGTCATAACTAACAAACAAAATGTACACCTGGTGTTGGTAAGGTCATAACTAACAAACAAAATATACACCTGGTGTTGGTAAGGTCATAACTAACAAACAAAATGTACACCTGGTGTTGGTAAGGTCATAACTAACAAACAAAATGTACACCTGGTGTTGGTAAGGTCATAACTAATAAACAAAATGTACACCTGGTGTTGGTAAGGTCATAAATAACAAAGAAAATGTAAACCTGGTGTTGGTAACCTCTGGCAAAGTCCCCCCCCCCCATATCAGATAAGCGTATTAGTTTCGATTTTCATGCTCAATTCATGATCAAAATTTCCCCTTTGTTGACAACGGTTTACTTTCAACCGCTATCGACATAGTTGTCTCACTGGACCCAGCCTCTAGTTGTGTGTTTTCGTCTAACCGGCTGTTCGCACATTTGCCTATCATCTCCTTAAGCGCTTAATTTGTTAATATTTTATTTCAGACGAAAATTTTCCATTATTGTTGATCCGATTAGACCAGTGTGCTAATACTGTTAATATATTGAGTGAACGGATTCATTATACCAGACTATTATGTGAGTCCCGTTATAAATCGTCAGTGTAATCCGCAAGACCCCCTAATTTAATGACAAAATGTCAGTGACTTTATATCATGCATTATGATCAATGTTTTTCATTTCATAGTTCTATTTCATGACGTAATGCGACATTTTCTGATATGAAAGCCGTCGTTCAAAGTACGAATTCTTCATCGTATTGTAGGCGAATAGCTCTAACTGCCGCCACTGAATTTGAAGGTTTCATTACAGATCGATTTCCATTCATTCATCTATCATTTTCCGACAGTGTTCTTAACTTGCACTAGTTTGATGACATCAACTCTTAATCTCAGCAGAACTAACCCGTATCATGCGTATTACGGTCAGCCAATGAGGGCGTACAATCATTCTCTCCTGGGTCTAACCCTGGATAGCGTTCATTTCTAATTTGGTTTGTAAGACAACACAGTCACCGTGGAAATGATGCTGCAAGTTGTTGTCAAACAACTATAAGAATGTTTTCAAGAAAATTAAACTACCCATCGTTCAACATTTGACGACAACTCTTACCCCTGAATCGGATAACATTTTGAGAGCTGAAACGTCCCGTCGTTCATTATTTTTCGCGCCACTTTATCAATTTGAAGGTAGTTTTTTTTTCTGAAGAGGTGTCAATTTGTCTGTAGCATAACTAGATCGGTTCGTTTTTAGTCATTTTTGCGAATGAAAAAAAAACCTAAAAAACTGCATTATCAGTGTTTAATATATATCTATGCGTATTTTGTGTCATATCGATAACGTTACCTCATGACCGGCGCACGTCATTTTTAGAAAATATTTATGAGCCAGACTTCATTTAGACGTCATGCTCATAATTTCAATTTTCAAGTCAATGACCAGATTTTCTTACATCAAATAATAAAAATGTTGTATTTCCAATTACCGTTTTTAAAAATATAGTCAGGACAAGTATTAATAGTTATTTCGGGTAATCAGAACTAAAACCCATTTTAATTCAACCTATTATGTGAAGGAATTACATAAAACCACAGGGTGTAAATATAGTTTGGTGACTACATGCATGATTTAGCAAGTGACACTTAAATGTCTAATTATGTATTCGACCAATCAGGTTGTCTGGAGGAATGCCAGGGAAATACTGGCGGTTGTAAAGTTCATTTGTAGACGAGATGGACGAACGAAAATTAAAGAAAATATATAAATGTCAGTTAGGATATGGAAAATAATGTAGTAGCGTTAGTTCTTCAAGTTTACAGATAGGCTACAATTAGTATAGCTGAAATAGTGTAGTAGCAGTCCTCCAAGTCTACAGGAAGGCTACCCTGGGCTGTGGATATATTCGACCATCCCAGGAAGTGCAAGTTTACGCTACAACCACCCAGATGCTGCTTACAGACCTATTCATTTATAGTACGGCTTGAGCAGATACGAATACTTTGTATTAATGGCAGGGTTTAACAGTTGAAGTAACATACAAAAAAATGCCTTTTCACAGGTTAATGTGTTGGATGTTGACGGTGAGTTTTTACACTGTATAATGCAGTGAAGTTTGGGGTTAGACTATATATGTATGCAAATAGACAATAATAAAAGTGTCAATTATGATCAATGAAATGGTGTCAGCCGTCCCCCAAGACAAGAGGTAGGCTAGATAGATGTGTGGCACAATGGCAATAAAGTTACGTAACCTGTCATGTGACAGCCTCTGTCCAGGAACATTTATAACAGCCTACAAGGCTGCAAACTCGGATCTAATAATACTTTTAGTGACTATTGTATACATTATTGGAGATTCGATGTAGCCGAAATCGTAATATGAATATACATGTACTATTATTTGCTATAGTTCACTAAGGCTTACAAAATAAGACAAATCACAATTTCATTATTTCTTCCAAATATTGTACTATACACTTTAAACGACATTTTTTTGACAATGAAAAAGTGCCAACGTTAAAAACTAGATTGTCTAAAATTTGCATCATCATTAATTCTAAGATCTGAATTGAAATCTTATTCAACAAATTAATCATTATTGTTAACTCAGTAGAATTGTATGTGTTAGGGGACACGTTCAGAAAACACACACACTTCAATTACTTTTAAGGTAAAGCATTTGTATTTCTGATGATCTATTAAGGAGGTCACTGACATTATTTATCATAGATATTGACTTATTTTATGCACTCCTTTCCAATCTTACTGCTCATTACACAACCCTTCAAATCTCAAAGATAAGATCAACGTATAAGATTGCTTCGGCTCCTGCAAAAAGCAACTTGAAGCCAAATTTGTTTATCGCCGTAATGTTGTTGAACAGAGGAATACTGAAAGGTTTGTCTCTCGGTATATTATACATGTGGCTCGCGATTTATACGCCACTACCGTTTTTACCTTTGTTCGCGATTTATACACTACTACGGGGTCTACAGTGCTTTCGTCACATCTTCCATCATTCCTCCCATTGACAAAATTGGAGACTACACAAATATTTTATACACGGTGTTTGAAAAAAAACCCTGCAAAGCCATATTGATGAGATCGCCAGTGATAAATATTTCAATCTCATTTTAGAATGACAAATTCACAAATCAAACGCCACGCTGAGTGTATTCTATGCTATCCTGCATGACACTACTAGACCAGTGCTGTAACAGACGTGTTGGGGTGTATTCTGTGATATCCTGAATGACACTACTAGACCAGTGCTGTAACAGACCTATTGGGGTGTATTCTATGCTATCCTGCATGACACTACTAGACCTGTGCTGTAACAGACGTGTTGGGGTGTATTCTGTGATATCCTGAATGACACTACTAGACCAGTGCTGTAACAGACGTGTTGGGGTGTATTCTGTGATATCCTGAATGACACTACTAGACCAGTGCTGTAACAGACGTGTTGGGGTGTATTCTATGCTATCCTGCATGACACTACTAGACCTGTGCTGTAACATACCTGTCGGGATGTATTCTATGCTATCCTGCATGACACTACTAGACCAGTGCTTTAACAGACCTGTTGGGGTGTATTCTGTGATATCTGAATTGAATGACACTAGACCAGTGCTGTAACAGATATATCTGTTGGGGTGTGATGACACCAGACCCAGTGCTGTAAGACCCTTTTCCAATGTGGCATTATTCAAGATACAGGACATAAGTAGGGTTCAATTCGTGAATTTTTCATTCGATCCGCGGAAAACACTTCAGTATTTTTGGTCCAAAAGTATACCCATCAAATCGATGCGCAGTCCCCCACGTTCTCTATGGGAGGAACCATGTAACGTAGGGGAGGGCACCACAGACCCCATACCATAGCTTATAAATCAAAAGTTAGTCTCAAGGTCGATTTATATCATCCCTGTAAGAACCTGCTCTGTTATACGACTGTCAATGATATCACGCACGAATTCATTCATGTAACAATCACCTTCTTCTTTCCAGTTAATAACAAATGAACCCTAACTAACCAATTACACATTTTACAATTGCCCTTGACTTTTAAAAGAAAATGCTCATTTATCATATGCCGTCAAAAAAACAAATGTTGACATCAGGCAAGAGACAATGATGTTATGTAATTACATGCTATCTCTACAAGAAAAAGGTGATGATCTAGGAAGTAAATCCTCTAAAAAGGAGAAGACAGTCGTAATTTGTACAATGCTACTTATACATCAATTTACTAAATGAATATCGTAGCTCGAAGGCCAATTAATTCTACTAACTACTAACACAATTACAAGCTTGAGTAAAGAGTCGTAAAATATGCGAAAGTTTCTCATTGGGCCCACTTAGATGCATATATATTCCCACTACTGACATTAGCTGTAGAAGCTGGTAGTCAGGTGCAGCCAACGGGCAGATTTGTGGTTTTCATTAATTACATCTTGATATTTTTAATAAAATCGCCCCCCCCTTCAGAAAACTCAAATAAATAGGGGGGGGGGGGGTATTTATTTGTTCTTATATGCCCTCTATATAAGAACAGACTGACTGACTGACTGACTGACTGACTGACTGACTGACTGACTGACTGAGTCAGGCTGACTGACTCAGACTGAGTAACTGTGACTGACTGACTGGCTGACTGACTGACTGACTGACTGACTCATGACTGACTGACTGACTGACTGACTGACTGACTGACTGACTGACTGACTGAATTAATGAATGAATGACTGACTGACTGACTGACTGACTGACTGACTGGCTGACTGACTGACTGACTGACTGACTGACTGACTGACTGACTGACTGACTGACTGACTGACTGACTGACTGACTGACTGACTCAGGCTGGCTGGCTGGCTGACTGACTGACTGACTGGCTGGCTGACTGACTGACTGACTGACTGACTGACTGACTGACTGACTGACTCTGACTGACTGACTGACTCTGACTGACTGACTGACTGACTGACTGACTTTCTGACTGACTGACTGACTGACTGACTGACTGACTGACTGACTGAATGAATGAATGACTGGCTGGCTGGCTGACTGACTGACTGACTGACTGACTGACTGACTGACTGACTGACTGACTGAATGAATGAATGAATGAATGAATGAATGAATGAATGAATGAACGAACGAATGAATGAACGAACGAACGAATGAATGAAGGAATGAATTATAAAGTACATGACTCATTTTAATATCAAACATTAATTCTCTACAAATCTTAGACTGTTAATAATTTTAGTCGCCCGTTCTTATTCAACAACTTTTAAAATATAGTGTCTGGTCTAAAACTGTGAATTACTTATCTCGTTGTTTGAACATTTACTGAATTCTGATTACTATAATTTTAATTAATTAATTACTATAACGTTGCAGTTGTAATCTGCGTAATGAAAAAATGACCAATTCATAGACTAACTTACAACAGATCATTGGAAATGGATTTCCGTCTACAAATACTGCGGTACATCAATTCGTTGGAAATGAACTTGTATGACCACGTACATGTACATATATCGAGTTACATCACAGTTCGAAGTGAATTTCAATGTACATATACTGGGGTAACGTAAAAAATGGACTTGCATGTACATATACTGACTCAGAACAGTTTGTAAGAAATGGACTTGCATGTACATATATATGATGAGTTTAGAACAATTTGTTTCACATGAACTTGCATGTACGTACACAGAGTTACAAATGTTTATACAGTTTGCTGGAAATGAACTTGTAAGTACACATACATGTACCATAAAACTAACATACCGCGGTCAAACGTCTCTAAGCATCAAATAGCAAACCCATCTATTTCCTTCATGTGAAGGGTCCAGCTAATTCCGGGCGATTAAAGATAGCATCATGTATAATTAAATTTCAATAAAGTATGGATATAGAAATATTAAAGGAAATGAAAACACTCATGTGGAAAATCAAGAGTTCAACTATTCTAATTAAGAAATTAATTATTTACTCCGACATCCTTAATTCAATTTCATCATTTTCCACTAGTAATATCACTAACTCTATTTAATATTTAATCATTGTATTCAAAAGCCTTTGGTCTAATCTCATGGATACATTAGGGTTGAAAATTCAACAATTTTATGGTCAAATAGTACATTTGTAGAAACGCATATAATGTTCGTAGTAAGTTGATAACTCTAAAATTGAAATACATAGATATGTACAATATGACATAGTTATATCATAATACTACACATGTATTATTTGTTTTTATAATATTTATGGACTTTGACAGGCAGTTACCATGGAAATCGGTTTTGAAATCTTGTTTGTGCAGAATACACCTACACACAAAATATAGAATGACCATTGGAGCATTGAATTTTATTAACCCTATAAAGTACTACAATAATCTAAAGCGCATGCGCATTTTTCTCCGAGGGACATTTATGTGATTGACGAGGCTATAATATGGCTACACATTTAGAACATGTCAGCCATTTGACAATATTTAAAATTAATTTAAACTTCCTCCCGTGTGTATATGGAGTGGTTAAACCGTAACAAGTCAAACAGGTAGCATTTCGGGTACAAGAGAAGCTGGTCTGGAAAGCGTCCATTACAAAAAAGAAGTGTTAACATATATCTTGAAAAAGTGAATATTCATCATCCATATGGATTATTTTTACTAGGAGGATTGTACTATTGACTGACCATGTAAATATTAGTTGAACAAGAACTTTGTGTATTACATAACTTGTTTATCTCTATGTCGCTCTTTTTTGTCATTTATGACAAGAATTGTATTTAGTATCACATAGAAAAGTTAACGTACTTACATAACTTTAATGTTAATCGGTTTAGAATCAAGTTTGGCTTGTCATGAGAAAAGACTTACTTACGTTATATATATATATATATATATATATATATATATATATATATATATATATATATATATATATATATATATATATATATATATATATATATTATTTATTTGCCAGAGGTTGAAATATTTTTACATATCAAGTGAGGAAAATGAAATAATCAAGTAATCACATCACCAATTAGGAAAAGTATATATAACAGAATAACTTGAACTTCTGGCTGGACCACAAAAGTAGTTTGTTCAAACTAGTCGAGTTCGAGGCCCAAGGAAAACATATACAGTAATATGATATAAAAAATAACCAAAAAAAACCCAAAAAAACTTGAAATAACAGACCAAAACGAAAGCAAAACACACACACACACACAAGCAAGCAAGCAGACAAACAAACAAGCAGGGAAACACACACACACACACACACACACACACACACACACACACACACACACACACACAGAATTCAAAGGAATATCCCTATAATAGTTATTGAGTTATCCATCCATTCATTCATTCATTCATTATTTATTTATTTATGCATTCATTTATGTATTCATTCATTCATTCCTTCCTTCCTTCACTCACTCACTATCTCACTCACTCACTCGCTCGCTGTCATTAATCCATCCATTCATTCGTCCCCCTCCATTCATTCATTCGTCCATTCATCCATTCATTCATTCGTCCATTCATTCATTCATGCACGCATTCATTTTTGCATTCTTCCATTTACGGGTGTGTCCTTATCATGTTTACGTTCCTCTTTACGTGACTAGGTTTGACCTTTGACATATTACGTTTATCACCTGATACCAGTATAATGTCATAGTCTATCTATACTGTTAGTTTTACATGTAATTCAAATCAAACATTGTTTTTTTTCTTCAGTTTATCTAAGCTTACAGAACGTTTGGTTGTTCTACATAATTTATTTTGGTTATTTTGAAGAGTAAACGTCTTCTATTATGATTTTTGTATAATTTTTTTGCCAAAAATGTATGATTAACGAAACTTGCAACGAGAGCTACCAACTATTATGAATAAATCACAGTAAAAGGAATTCATAATAATAGTTTTATATACAAATCGATGATGTCCTGAACTAATTTTGTCTTTTTTAACCACGTGACTGTGAATCATAACGAACAGTATATCCTAATTAAAACAAAAACAAACAAACAAACATGCCAACCATGTATGTCAGTCTCGGTCTAGAATACGTCAGTTCCGGTCTGGAATACGTCACAGGTACGTCTAGTTCAGACATTAATTTTTAAAGTGAACGTGTGGATGACAACAGGGTATCTATTTTGGATTTCTATTTGACAAAACAACTTTGCTATGTTTTCACACTTCAAAAAATAATGTGGAAAAACATTTTCATGTTTGTAACTCAACAAATTGCAAAACTCTAAGAAGTGTGTGGAAAGTTTTTTTTTATTGTACAGTACTTAGGCCTAAAAAATGGTTTGGTTCCGGCTACCCGACTCCACCTAGTTTTCACTGACGATCCTCGAGAAAAAAAATTATAAAATCGCGAAAATTGTGAAGACTCGCCAGAAATAGTGGATGCGGAAACTGACATCAAATGACAATATGAAACTGTTCTTTCAATCTGTAATGGCTGTACATCTGATGAGAAGAAACCAATAACACAGAGACCATTTGGAAAACAACGGAAAACATAACTAACTGAACTAGACACTCACACATGAAAAAAAATGTAATAGATTAAAATAAAAAATCAAGCTACCCCACCTATTCTAAAATTGAGCGTAATTGGAACCACGCAATTTTTATATTAGGCCTTAAATACAAGATGTCGAGTTTGTAGATGCACACACACACACACACACACACACATATTTACTTTTATGTGCGGATAATAACACTTTATATCGACTACCAATTTTATATCAGACATTACATCAGCCTAGACGTATCTATAGAAATCTGACTTTAAAGATGACACCCGTGAATGTGTCAATAATTTCATTTGTGAACAGAAACAAATATTTACCAATGAAATTAACCATTGACATACATATTCACAGTTGAAACAGAAATTATGGTCTATATATGTATGTAGTAGAATTAGGATTTAATTCGAATCCTGCAAAATATACTGCTGAATCAAAGAAGAAATTCAACAACTGTTTTTGTGGGTTTTTTTGTTTGGCGCCAAATGATAAAAAATACACTATAAATTTGACGGATAACTGCGTATTACAGACGTTGAACAAAACGTATCATTATCAGGCTGACGGGTCCATAATGAAGGTGACTTGATAAAGTTTTCTTAGATATTAACCTGGACAGAAGTCAGAATCCGACACGACAGTGCCAGGCGGAAACGACTTTTAAAACGTTGCCGTTCAAAAGGGCCCTATTTTGAGGGATATAGGTTTGCATAAAGGATGTTGACAAAAACGCGTCATTATCTGATGAAGTAGCACTATATCAGTAGAAATCAGCCTCCACATTGGTGTAGTGCGGACGGTAATCCGATAAAATGCCATCAGCTGTATTACTAACATGCTTAAAACTAGGATCAGTCGAAGAATTGAAGTAATGCTAGTAATTATAAGATAGACTGCGGTGAACTGATACTGAAAAAAGGTCAATTTGTTAATCCATCATTTCTGAAACCCCATCTGTCGTTTTTTTAGTGTTCTCTAATTTTATGATTTTATCAATTTTTCAACAACTCTGATGAAAGGGAGCCCTACATGAGATCTACATGAATATTTGACAACTTGTTAATCTGTATGTTGTAGTGGTATCAGTTGAAAATTTTCAGATTAATCGAACGGTACAAACGTCAGTTAAGCCTAGAATAGACAATTCGTCTTCTACTTGAGCTTGCACAGTTTTACAATTTACTACATATCGTCAACTATTTACCCGCCAATAGGTTTGATCTGACTTGAATACAATTTACAAAAATACTAAATATTCGTCTTTAATTTGGTCAAGAAACTATGAAGCCAACAGAAAATTCTGACTCATTGTAAAATAATAGGTTATATGAGATAATACTATCAGAGATATGTGCAGTACGTAATGGGGCACGACATCCGATCGGCCATACAGGAAAATGACTTTGACGCTGCACTGTCGTCGAGTTCTCACTCCATAACGTCACGTCACCGTTAATATCGCCCAACTACGTCAGATACTCTTTTTAAAAAGAAAAACTCTTGGAAAAGTACATTCTTCTTATTTCTTATTTCTGTATTTGTCATCAATTCTTTGTCCTAATTAGCGCGATGATCACCGTGACAACAGAAGGACGCCCACTGCAATGAATCATGGGAATTAAGAAGGTCTCTAACGTTATTCCGTCATTACTGAACGTAGTGCATGAATTGTTCACTCGTATAAGCGTATAGCTGCCACGCCGTCAATTTGTTTCCGAACGGTTGAAAGCCTTTTTACTCCAGCGAAAAGTGTTGGGAATTCTTCATTTTCAAACAAGTCTTCTTGTTAGCAGAATGTTTTGTTATCACTATTCCTTGCCGCCGACGTATCCGTATTGCAATACACAAATCAACTCAGGAGCATCTTCCTTATGTAAGTATATATTATATGTAACTACGTTTAACGAATTTTGGTCTGAAAATATAAAAGTGTGTTTACGTAGTGAAATTTCAAAGCCAAGGTGAAGCGAAACCCATCAGTTAATTGGTTTGAAATGTGAGTGCTGTAACGATTTATTCTGATTTTAACACGGTGGCCTTTCATACACCTAAAGAGCGCTAGTCGAATAAAAAAAATAAAAAATGTTTCGAAGTTGAAGAAGTGTTGTTTGGGTTTTGAAAAGAAAATCATGCAGATTTTGGCTGTATCTGTTGTATTACATTACGCTTTGTCAGATTTCTGTTTTCAATAAATGCATCTTACTATCGTGTATTAACTTTCTTTTCGACTCTAGTTCGTAATTAATGTGTGTGTACACGTTCTTAAATTGGTTAATTCAATGGACCAAACACTCTGATTGTGGTCTAATACTTGTTTTTGTTCAAATATTTTGTTTTTTCTATTGGATTGTTTGTTTAAAATTACCCTAAATAATTACCTGGTTAGACGTTTACTGCACGGTTCATGGCAAGAAATACGTGGTGTACACACAACACAAATGAACAGTTCGTAGGAGACCGTGCACTGCAACCCCTTAATATAATTTGGTTTCCAGTAATCCAATTTTTATTACAATAATTTGTCACAGCGACCAGACTATGATGATAAATGTAATTTCAGAAGGATAAGGGATGTTACAAGCTTCTTTCGCAGTAGATAATATCACTTTGGAATAGTAAATTTGTCAAGACATACCTTGGCCCCAGGTTTTTGAAGTTATTCGTTATCAAGTAAAAGCAGAGATGTTGATCTTAAAATTCTGTTCTCAAATATCTAATTCCCAATTCATGCCGTCGACGATCCGGAGTATTAATTTATACCACATATTGATGGAGAAATACAACAGCATTTCGAGTGTATAACCTTTTCCAACCCCATGTTTTTATTGACATCGGGAAAACTCCAGGAGCAAAAACTGTCGGGTAAAGGGTTTATCATATATTCTCCGTTAACTACATTGTTGTAATTGAGAATAGTCCGCGTATCATGTGACAGTCTTGGTTTTACATCATTTATCGTGTGAAACGTATACTGTCCTGTCGATTTTTAAGAGTGAATCATTATATGAGTGTATGACACTGTGCCTATTGAGGACAAACAACTGAAAACAAAGCTTTAACTTGCTGTCGATATTTTATGAACTTAAACAGGCCGAAAACACGCTCATGCTGCACGTTGCTAGCCCAGATACAGCATTCACTTCTCTGTCTTCGTGGAGTATCGGAAATCAACTTGTGAACATTTAACGCCGGTCGTGTCCTCATCGACCACACGTACACCATATACTCCTAAACAACGGGAGGTATCAATACGAAGTCACCAGTCACACGCAGTTACCGTAAAAAAAGCCGTGGCAATTTGGCCACTTTGATTTGATGAGTAACGTAAATGAATTAGTGAGGAAAATGAAATGATTGAAGAATATTAATCAAAATTGGATTAGGGCAAGGATTCTGTGACTCGATATTAAATTAAATTTGGAAAGGAAATTTGCGAGTAATTTTGGGAGTTAACACTAATTTGATATGCATCAGAGTAGAACCTTGATTGCTGATTCACTGTGTCGTGCATGGTTGTTGCCTCTATTCTGCCTTGCATAGTAATCAAAGAGGAGTCCGAGTTGAGAGCACTCCACACTGGTGATGAGATCGAGTCTGACCTATGAGGCTATGGTTTCATACCAGTAATCATAGTCAATATTCTAGACTAAAACCTAAATCGCACTGACTTATTTATCATACTTTCTATAAAATCAAACCAGGAATAATATGAAATATTCAAAACAACCCTATATACTTTGTGTTGTTGTTGTTGTTGTTGTTGTTGTTGTTGTTGTTGTTGTTGTTGTTGTTGTTGTTGGATAAATTGATAGTTCTAAAGTAGACTGACTCCATAAATTCTTTACTCAACAACACTTCCTCAAAATTAATGTTCCTAAATATTTTGATTTTGACCAATCTGACAGAAATGTCAGCATTCTTTTATCTTCCTTGCCAACAAGTCACTAAAAATTATTATTGTTAAAGTGTCAGGAATTGTGAGTGCTTCTTGCACCATATTTATTTGCCAATCATCGCCACTGTTGTTTACAATTGGAATTTTGGGGGTATGGACCAAACATTATTTGAACACTAATTAAGATTTCGTGTCCCAAAATTCAGAACAGTCAGAACCAAATCAAGTTTTGTGCCCACTTCAATAAGACTTTTAAACCAAACTAAATTATTGCATTTTAAAGATATCTGCTCTGTGTTGCTTTGTTTTTATCATTTTATCTGACCTAGAGAGGTCAAAGATCATATTTCATTTTAAAGACATAAACAGTGTGTACATTTTATTTTGTATTTATTGTATCTTTATTTTAATAAATGTTTAATGTATGGATCCACATCACCGTAATTTCTCTACATGAGATAATAAAGTTGTCTTGTATCTTGTAAGACCGAGGAACGGTCGACTGAACTACATGTAGAACAAAGCAACAATTACGAGAAAAAACTGAACATATATGGTTAGTTAGGCAATTAAATTTAAAAATACGGGAGTTACAGTTTCCGAGGTGTTCATAGATTTTATGATTGTCTCTGTAACAATTAGGTTCTGAGTAATACTAGATATCTAAATGACTATATAGTGAAACTAACGACAATGTATAGCTAATAATGTAAATTAGTTAACTGAACATGAGGAGCAAATTATATAAATCAGTCAATTATGTAAATCAACTGAATGAATATGAATATTCAATTAATAAATCAGTCAATTATGTAAATCAACTGATTGAATATGAATATTCAATTAATAAATCAGTCAATTATGTAAATCGACTGATTGAATATGAATATTCAATTAATAAATCAGTCAATTATGTAAATCAACTGATTGAATATGAATATTCAATTAATAAATCAGCCAATTATGTAAACTAAACCGTTAATATGAATAATACTTAACATAAATGAGCGAATTACGCAATTGACAATTTACAAGTGACCCCATACATTCTTTTGGACTTTCAATGTGAAAAATGTCAATCAAAATATCTGATTAATATTATAATGATTACAATTAAAATAATAACATGTCATGTACATTGTAATATAAAGTGAAATAATACCAAATGAAAAACCATCTGTTACATAATACAAAAACCGTGGATTCAAAAGGTCAAAGGTCAAAGGTCACAGTATCGGTGTACACAGAGGTGTACGCATAGGTGTACGCAGGCCATGTAAGGTCAACTGTTAGTTTGTCTTTTGTCTCACTGTAAATCTTGCATGATTCCGGTATCAAGGCCACAGGGACACGTATTATTGCTTATGTTGTTGTTTTCCTGCTACTACAAATATATTCATATACGCCAAAGCAAACTTTTCTGTTTTTTCCATAAAGATAGGGGAAATTTATTCATATCAAAACATTGTTATATTTAGCCCGTAGACATGCAAACAACAATCTAAGAAAAACTATGTGACTCTTTTAATCAATGGTATCTAACTTGCTATCAGACTTGTATCTTATCGATTTATACATATACACACATATACACACACATACATACATACACACACACATACATACATACATACATACATACATACATACATACATACATACATACATACATACATACATACATACATACATACATACATACATACACACACACACACACACACACACACACATACATACATACATACATACATACATACATACATACATACATACATACATACATACATACATACATACATACATACATACATACTGACTCGCTGTCAGATGAGTCTTTCACTTGGCTTTATGTCTGTGTTGTTGTTGTTTTTTTAATTTCCCAAGGGTTGTATAATTTGATATGAGGAGTTATGCAATCATATTGTAATGATATATATAATTTTTCTTTTAGTTATCCACTTCTCATATGTATATGTAGTTATTCTATTCAGTAAGTTTTGTTTGTTCAAAGTTTCATTATGTATGTTGATCTCATGATACGATAGGATGTATCTTTACTTAGTTTCGTTTCCCATTTGAGATATTTCTTGACATCTCTGTCCATCTAGTATATATCGTTCTTTCTTTCTTTCTTTCTTTCTTTCTGACAAAAACTTTTTTACTGTATTTACCGAAGAATTATGCATCCAGCCTTACGATTCCGTATTGTAAGAAAACAAAATGTCGCTTAAATTCCGATTGTTCCTTTTTTCTATTATATCGATAGTGTCTGTGTGCCTTGGGACAAAGTTGTTTGATATCAAAGCAGTTCAACTTTGTTACACAAACGTATAACAGAGATTTGGTTGTTGTTATTTTTTTCCCCTACGGTTATTAGTACAGTGTATGGTTGTTATACTAAAATAGACTGTGGCTAGATTTTGAAATGCTATGTTTCTCTTCAAACATTACAGAGTAGGTCTTCACTTGATTTTTACCGAGAATAGGTTGGATTTCTCTTGAGCAAAGTAACTATTACAGCATTTATTTCTGTTGCACACACTACACTAAATTTCTTGTATTTCACATTTGGATATTCCATTTTTTTTTTAATACTGTTTATTTGTATTTTTAAGCTTAGCCTTGTTTTGTTTTAATCAGTCGTTAGAATTCGAATTTAAATGTGATAAGCTTAATCACGTTTTGAAAATATTGAACAGATCGATCAGCGGCAGTTTAAGTTTAGAAAGTCGGATTCGTTTCGAAATGTAGACAATTGTACGGGCCAGCCGGCAAGACTAGTTCCGCTCTTTCCATGGTCCACATCAGATAACAATTGTCTATTTCTTTTGTATTCGTTTCGTATATTTGTATCATATGTTTCTGTGAAAGTGCAGCTTATTTTTATTATCTGGCGAAAAAAAATCATTCATTCATTCATTCATTCATTCATTCATTCATTCATTCATTCATTCATTCATTCATTCATTCAGACATGAAATTGTTCTTTTTCCAACAACTTGGATTTTGTTTGTTTGTTTGTTTGTTTGTTTGTTTGTTTGTTTGTTTATTTGGTGTTACTTGTTGTCTCTATTGTATGTGTATACAGTAGTCCTTGTGATATTTTATTCTGTAACGATATCATTTTTATCCGTTCCTACGTTGATATGACGGGGCCTCTGAACACACGTATCATGTCCTTATAAAATGTCATCTTTTCAACTGACTTATCTACTCCAAATAACTTCGCGCCTCCTTGATATACGCACTTTCCAAGCGTCCATGTGCAATCATGGAAGTATTTGTATGGTTTTCCAGATCAATGTATACACCAATGTATGATTTTCACATCAATGTATACACCAATGTATGGTTTTCAGATCATCCTTTAGTGGAGAACAGAAAATTGGTAATGTTTCCGTACCGAGCTAAGTATGATAGTTTTTACATAAAATGATACATGTCTACCCAGAAGGTGCAACTTTCTATTGTTTCATTGACATTATTTTATTTCCAAAATGCGACAATGATGGAATTCTTCTCCTGGCATTTTGTTCTAGCATATAGTGTATACCTTGTCTACAGATATCGTATTTATGTAAAAAATGTTTGTACTGAGAATTTTCACTCCTTGTTGCTTAGTCACTTCCCTAGCTTTGAAAATGTATATGTCATAGACTAAATAATTGCATCGCGGAAATTCTCATTTTTGATAGAGTTTCTAATTTATAGAAATGTAAATGTTGAAATATCATCGTTGTCAATATCCTACACAGTGTAGATAACCTCTAAACACTGAATCGTTAGACAAAACTATTTTTTTTAAATTAAATTTACAATATGAAAAAAACTGGAAATGAAATAAAATGAATATTTATGAAAAAAATAGATCAAAATGGATAAGTCCTTGTATTCAGAGGACATAACGAGGAAACGGTGTAACAAACCTGAACATAAATTTTGTTGTTTTCACATTTCCATACAAGTTTATCTCACTTCTGAAAATGTCTATAAAACAATAAAATATGGAATACATTCCTTCATTCATATAGATAAATCGCCAATCTTTCATTTGCTATAGTAAATAGATCGTCACTTTCATCGCTATAGTAACATAGTTTTCTGAGAACCGACTCAAAGGCGTTACCATATTTAAAACTGTTATTACAATCATGATTAACTTTGGGCCATGAACTTTAAACTCTTCCTGAAAAAATGATACTAGTATTTATTGTGAGGCCAACCACAAGGCCCTAATATTTTTATTTGGGGGGATGGGGGGGGGGTCGTGAATAAGTTACGTCATTGTTCAGTTTTTTTTGTTTGTTTTTCATCATATCACTATTCTTCAAAAACTATACACAATATGGGTAACGGTTATATCTCGAAAACTACATGGTTTTCATCTGTGAAAGTTTTACATCATTATACAATATTTTTTCCAAGTTAACTGTTTAAACTCAATGTAGAACCTGTACGCAGTATACATAAGTACTATTCACTGTACAGAATACCACAAAACACTACAAGCGGTTACATGGTTTGGGGCAGTCAGTCCAACCAACCCGTGAACAGATTCAGATTCGATGCGAAACATAACCGACTGTACAGTGATGCACTGTTGGATAGTGAAAACGGATTAAAGTTTGACATTTAATCAAGAAGACGAAGAGTCCAGACTGATTTACTTTCACCACTCACCGGTGTCTATAAACAGGCTTGAACTATTCTAGAGTTTGTTCAGCGAAATATGAAAAATATGATTTTAAAAGTGAGACAATTTATATAATGCAAGGCATTACTCAGATATATGGAATATCATATGGGTGTAAAGATTTAACAGTTTATACTGGAGAGGGTTTGGGCAAAACTGAAGAATATTCTCGGCCAAAATATGCATTGATTACTCAAGACTATTTCAGATCTCAAGCTAAATGAACAAAACTGAAATTAGGGTTATTACGAATGTTTGAATACAGGTCTAGATTGGTATAAGGATTATCTATGGTTTAAAGAAAGTAAACCCACCATCATTCAAATTACATATCACCTCCCTCCCAACCACCACCAACCCCTTATAACATGGTATAAAGTGAGACAAGAATCAAGTTCAATCAGTGGTCACGTTGGGACGCTACACGCTCTATCATTAAACTTTTCCCGCGCAATATCTTGGCAGCCATTATAAAACACTAATGTCGTTGTTAATTTCAAATTTAATTTGGAGACTGCAAAACGGTGAGTGGGAAGTCGTCAGCCGGTATGTTTGATCGTTTCATTTTCACACCCATCCAATAATCGAAAATTACCGGTGGTCTCGACAAATTGAATTAATTTCACCCCATTTCCCGTGGGATTAAAATTGCTTTCCCGCTCGATTTCAAGAAACATGACTGTGGTACGAGAGCCTAATTGCCATCATTTTATTTGTTGCAAAAGACAGTTTCTGAACAAGCCGAGATTTCTTTTTGACAATTTCAGGTAAAGTAGCACATCTAGTGTCCTGTTCTTTTGGAATTAAAAGAAAGTTATTTATAGTAATTTCAGTTCTAATCAAATTTCCCTCTAGAAGGTGATTATTTGTGAGCAAGATATTGGTCTCTTATGGACGTGATCAGAATTTTAATCAAATCCATTTGAGTCGTTCTTAAAGGGGTGTAATCTGTACATTTACCACGTTGAAAGACTCCCTTTGTTTCATACAGAATTATTCTAATTACTAAACCATGCCAATTAGATGATCAACAACTATACACATTAGAGCTTTCACCAGCTATTTAGACGTAGAATAAAAATGGTTCGATGGTGTGGTAGGATTTTGTGACCAATACATTCAAACTTGAAGACACAGACACATATCTCAGTTATCTATCTTCCAGTGCGTATTCTCAACCGCTCAAGTCGTGGCCTACCGACTCCGGATTGCTACCCTCATGAATGATTGTTTGTTTGTTTGTTGACTAAGGTGATAACAAAAATACGTTACAGAGCGATATTTTAACATCTGGCTGTAGGACTGACGTGAACTGTGGTCATTCCCTATAATGCAAGTCATACTGTTACATTTTGTAACATTCATTTAGTTATCATATACAATTATTACTCGATAGAGTGAATCTTCGTTCTCTTTCTTTCATCACCCCGTGTCATATTTGTGATGAAAAACAAATTCAATCTTGTAAACAGGCTTACATCGAGCCTAGCATTGTTTGACATTATTTTTAATGAATGTAAACCACTAAACATTATGTAACTTGTTTCCCTCATAATTCTTTCTTTGACGATGATGATGACGTTGTTATTGTTATTGTTGTTGTTGTTGTTGTTGTTGTTAAGACTGTTTTTGTCGTTACGCCTTGCTGTTCTTACTGATGAGTACTTGTGTAACTTTCTTTCTCCTTGTCCATGAATAATCCACTCAGTTAAAGGACTGAACACGAATCGTATATTGACATGCAATCCGTGTACTCTCACAAAATGAACACTGTTACATAATCCCAGAAAACAAACAAACAAACGAACAAACAAAACAGACAGACAGACAGACAGACAGACAGACAGACAGACAGACAGACAGACAGACAGACAGACAGACAGACAGACAGACAGACAGACAAATAAACAGACAAATAAATAGACAAATAAATAAATAGACAACTTGTAGTTGTACACACTACATAGAGGGCGGTACGACACTTTACCACACTTGATAAAATATTAATTTTAGTTTGTATACATCACACACTTAGTTACGTGATAAAATATGTTACTTTCATTTCGTATTTACATACACAGTCAACTACTATCATCGCATTCAACACATTTAAAACTGTAGTAATATTTCGTATGAAAATGATATCCAAGCGATGCCTGAACTAAACCAAAAAAAAGCAATATGCAAATTACTACTTGGCAATCCATGCATATTGATTAACCGACGCGATAAACAGACAAACTTGACAACTGCAATATTGATATCATTTCAGAATAACGGCTTTAAAATGAAACGAGTTAATCTTATTTCATTACTGCAATCTTTTCAAATATGATTTAGATTTCGACTCCTTATAATCATGCAGCCAACAAGTAAAAATCACATGTTATTGCAAAGTAATTCACATAAATATGTAATTATTTTACTTGGTTATTTTACAACATCTCTATTATATACACTGTAAGCTTAGGCAGAAGACGATCGCGAGGATCTCACTTGAATGTAAAGTTTAGTCATGGTCATTTGTGTTCGTCTAAATTTATTTTAACTTTTGTAAATTATATATATTTATATATTTTAGATTCGACGATACCCTATGGTAATGAAATCGATGATATCTTTCTACGCAGAAAACAACGACGCAATAGAACAACGTTTTCAACTCTACAGGTAAGCATTGTAAGAACACTTGACAAGGTAAGCAGTGTAAGAACACTTGACAAGGTAAGCAGTGTAAGAACACTTGACAAGGTAAGCATGGCACTAACACTTGATAAGGAAAACATGGTATGAACGCATTAACAAATTGACTAGGTAAGACTAGATGGGAAAAAACACAAGACGGTACCAACACAAACGCCACCGGGGTTACGAAAAATAGGTTTAGCTTAAAGTATGAAACTTTGATATTTGAGTGTATATTAGTTACGTCTGATTCAATCATATATATATATATATATATATCTCTATATATATATATATAGTGTTCAGGGTTTTGTCCTCTGCAATTTCTCTATACAAGTCCTTTTCATTTGTTACTGATATGTGAATTGGGGAGGGAGAGAGAGAGAGAGAGAGAGAGAGAGAGAGAGAGAGAGAGAGAGAGAGAGAGAGAGAGAGAGAGAGAGAGAGAGGAGACGAGAGAGAGAGAGAGAGAGAGAGAGAGAGAGAGAGAGAGAGGGAGGGAGGGAGGGAGGGAGAGGGAGAGAGAGAGAGAGAGAGAGAGAGAGAGAGAGAGAGAGAGAGAGAGAGAGAGAGAGAGAGAGGGGGAGGGAGGGAGGGAGAGACAGGGAGAGAGAGAAGAGAGAGAGATAGATAGATAGATAGATAGAGAGAGTCTGTGTCTGTGTCTGTGTCTGGGTCTTTGTCTGTCCAGCAGATGACGCAAGTTACATGTCATGTAGTCTTAAGAGAGATTTCACGCCATACATTTTGACACGGACAAGCTATTCCTTATCAATATGATTAATGATGCCAATCAGGGAGTTTTATCGTTAAATTACATTTGATGCTCTAATGTTTATTCGTTAACATCAAGAGTATGTTGCAACGAATGGGGTATCTTTTATGTTATCAGCCATTTATTCAATGCAATGGTTTGTACGTGCCTATTGATGGCTATTTAAAGAAAACATAGTCTAAGTTATAGTTGGGGGCTATGGTTGTAAGATGATGCATTCTAGGTAGCACTCCTCTGTGGATACAAATCCTGCTAGCAGAATTTCCGAAATCAGATCACTAAGACTACATTAATAAATCATAAGATGTCACTTTTATGGCGACCTCTACGTCAATTTATCGTCTTCTCGGTGTCAGCATCATAACGTGATGTTATATATGCTATAGATTGGGATTAACCCCCATAAGTCGAGGGCATGTTTGCCAACTAAAAGCGTGCTAACGGTGTTTTTACACCTCTTGTTCGTGTCAAAAGCTTTCCATGGATATATGATCTTCGCCAAACGAGAACGAAGGAAACACCGGTATTAGTTATTACCAACAACGTGTTGTATTATGAGATTTATAAACATCAATTTTGTACGATATGTCAGTGTAGTGTCGTCTGCGCACGGTGTTAGACGATATACGATGCTAAAGTCACTGACGACGTGTTAACAGCACCGTCAAAGTTCTGATCAGAATACAAATCACATATCAAATTGTTATTATCACTAATAAAATTATAGATACGTATCTTTAACTTTCACCGTCTCGCTCTTTTAGCCAGCCGATATTTCCACATCAGAATCATTTTTGTCTGTCATGAGTTCGTTAACAGTGCACGTGACGAACTTTTTCATTACAGCACAAACGATATAGAGACTTATTTTTGTGAATTGCTTAGTAAAGATTACCATCACCTTAACGGTAACATTTTGATACACATGTATTATTTAAGGATTTTTGCTGTCATTTAAGACATATTTAGTCTGAATTTGAGTCAAAATATGCTAACAAGGCGACAGAAAAACAGAATTGTTATTCTCAAATTTTTGGCGGGAATGTAATTACTTAGTTTCGTTTATTGTTTAGTAAATATCCTTACAGGTCAAATGTTGATACTAATTTACTAAAACTATATAACTGACGATTATTTATGTGATTACCTTTGGATTTGTTTTTGTTGATGGTCATTCATAATTTGGAGTATTTCTACTTTAATGACGGTAAAGTGAGATGAAAAAATGACAGAAAATTCAAACTAATTTTGACGACAGAATTTTGGACTCACAGATCATATGGATTGTTCAGTGTATGTGACAACGACTGAGGTCCTATTTTAATACCTTTTCATAAATAAGGAACTGATCATTCTAATTTACAAGAAAGTTGAAATATGGAAAGCGATATGCAAAAGTTTGATATGTGCAAACTGATAAGTGAAAGTTTGATAATTCATCTATAATTGAAGATCCTTGAACTCTCCTCAGATGACGTCTTGTCCAATATCATTTACTTATGATACTCCATGATTCAATTATATGTGTCGGATTTGTTTTCAATAATACGTTGTGAAAGAGTAAGCAAGTGATGTCTAGCTCTTTGGACTTATTTCATCATCCCATCCGACTTTTCAACGTTCAAACTTCAAATTAAAACTCAAAGGACCTTAAAGACGAAACAAGTGACAATGGAACGCCGTTGAAAATGCAGATTATCAAAGTATGATGAACGGAATGACGTCATCCTTTTCACAAAATGTCAGTACAAAACTAGGAAGTTATTTTTGTAAAATATTCATATTTAGGGGCTCCAGTGCCCACGAGTGTGTATATAGTGTATATACCAATCTGTTTATTACCTCCTACTTTTTATTGTAGTTTGTTCTTTTTTTTTGTTCTGTAAGCGCCTTGTGCCTATAAAGTGGTACAGGGATAAATCATCGCGCCAATTTCACTACATCAGATTTTAATCAGATTGTGTGTGTACATAACTATTCACTCGTCTGTGTGTTTGTATGCTCATGTCTGTGTCTTCGTTTATATATATATATATATGCGCGCGCGCGCGCGCGCGTGTGTGTGTGTGTGTGTGTGTGTGTATTTGTAAGTGTGCAAGGGACTATCTTAACATGTCTTTCCCTTATCAAGGCTTAAATTTATATGTCTTGTTTGTATATAGCTGGAGGAATTGGAAGCCACTTTTACAAAAACTCACTACCCAGACGTGTTCACTCGAGAGGACTTGGCGATGAAAATAAATTTAACAGAAGCACGTGTACAGGTAAGTTTCGTGTCAGATTTACGATCTACTATGCGCATGCGCTTAGTCATATTTTTCCGTGACAATTTATCACAGCTTTAGAAGTTGATGTCAGAATGTATGTTCAAATTCAAGTCATGATAGTGCATGTAACTCAGGACAAAGCTCAAAAACTTGAGTTCAATGTTCACATTTCTTTCGCTAAACTATTGAAAGGGGACGAAACATGAAAGATAGCAACACGACTATCTCCCCTTTACATATTAATTTCCCATGGCAATTCACTTTTGAATAAACCACGCTAGAGTTTTGGTGAAAAAAATCAGTAAATGTTGGCATTTAGTCAAACAATATATAAATGTTTCCAGTGTCAGAGCGATAACAGTGGTGATATTCAAGCGACCTCATATCGAAACGCGACAATCGTGAAATGAGTAAAGAAATAAACCATGTTGTCCGTCGGTGTAATGCATATCTCAGTGTTACGTATACACAGTTGCATTAGATAAAAGATTTATCAAAGGCGGCCATCTTGGATCAAAAGTGCATTAATTACTGTTTGGTTGTGCAGACCCCAAGGGTACAAACGACACAGGTGCATAGGGCTGATAAAATAATTGAGTTTAAATAATCTAATAAACATGTTATACGATTAGGCTGAACGTTTCATTCAATTATCAAACATTTGCAAATAAATTTGGTTAGACTGCAGTAACAGAATAAGAGCAATCGAGATCCGAAGTGAAGACGTTGCAACATCAGTCCAAATACCACGTAGGAGGAGAAACCCAAAGTTAAATGACAGCTTTGGTGACACTACTCAAATCGGGTGACCAAAGGCTAATCCGGTTTTGTAATCCGATGACTTTAATCATTGAAAATTTACGGATTAACTAGCGAGTCGACAAGACGGCACCACTTACCATGACATAGAGACTTTATAGTTACGGTGTATGCATGGCCAGATACTTCACAGGCTGTGCAGCTTTCAACAATATGTAAACCGAGAGAGTTTTCTTGACCCTGTAAGACAAAGGTCATAAGTTGAAGGGATGATGAGTTTCATAACAACACTTTGTTAAATCCCACGTCAATTTTTTGGATAAGCACTCTGCTGACAGACATCAATGTGGCGTCAACTCTCGAACACATATGATTACAGAAGTTCCATAAGTGACGAGTTGTTGCGCGCCAAAAATGGTAGCCTACAATTTTTTAATTCAAATTCAAATAATCGATATATATATATATATATATATATATATATATATATATATATATATATATATATATATATATATATATATATATATAACTCGGTGAGTATCAATCTGCTATATATATATATACTTTCTGAATTGTCGCGCCAGATTTTCGTGCCTAGATTTTTTGCTTGTATTTCGAAACTATATTCAATTTGTCGTTAAAGTTGTGACTTTTCCGTGTGAAGTATAGAGAAGATAAAAGCAAGCTGTCTGGGAATTAATCTCAAATTAACTAAAATTAGTATGGAGTAGAAAACATAACCTCACGTGACCAATGACCACATAATTCTATGATGTCGATCACAAAATATGGAATGTCACAAATAACAACTATGACAATTTGTCACATAACAGTCACAATTCATCGTCTGCAACCAAAATTCACCTCTTAATTATTGAAAAAAATTAGCTGTGGAAATATTTTGATATTTGTTGCAAGTATATGAGAGTGATTCAGTTTGCAGTATTACGCCAGGAAACTGTAGTATTTATGGTGGGACATTATTCGGTTATCATGGCAACATTTGACGACACAAATCAACGTCATTTTTTACCCAAAATTGTTGTAAAGGATGGCCAATCTTCTCGATGATGTCAGCGCTTCCCCCCGTTGATATTGTTCCCTGGGTTTTCAGAGCTTTCTCTTCAGACGTGCCATCCCTACGTACGGTATACTTCGTCTGCGTGATGTGCACGTGTCTCATAAACAGCCTCTACATCAAATTTGAATGTTTCTAAACAAAATTTATGCAGAAGAATCAGAAACGAAATTGATGTTAGTGTTGGCATATTTTGTTTATCTTAAGCTGTGACACGTGCATGAGTTGTTGTAGTAATACTAGTATGCTGTGAAACGTGCATGTATTGTTGGCACATCTGGCACAACATGCTAGCTGATTTCTCAATGGCACCTGTCAATTAATCCAACGTGATTGGTCAATCAACTGTGCTTTTAATGTGAACAATTTGTTACAAATTGTAAGTTCAAACAAACTGAAATATTGATCAATTCGTAGCAAAGTCTTGGTAATACATTTACAATGTAAAAATCGCAGTTTATGTTAGGCCTAATAAAAAAAATTGTGTGATGCGGATTACGTTAAGTTTTAGAATACTATTAGGTGGGGTAGGTAGATTTTTTTATTTTATTTTATTATATTTTGTTTCTTTGTATCTAGTTCAGGCTTTCCATTGTTGTCCAAATAGTCTCTGTGTTGTTATTTCTTCTCATCAGATGTATAGCCATGACAGGAAGAACATTTTTATTTTGTCTTTTTAAGTTGATGTCAGTTTCACTATCAACTATTTATCGCGAGACTTCACAACTTTTGCGTTTTTATTATTTTTTTCTCGAATACGTAAAAAAAAGGTTTAGGGTCAGGAGTGAAAAGCTAGGTGGGGTCGGGTAACCGGAACCAAACAATTATTTTTTGGTTATGGATAAAGTTAAGGTTGTTGCACAGGCTATTTTTCATCCCCATTCTTTACTTAGTAAAAATGTCATAACTTTGTTAAAAATCAAGGTATTGACTCCATATTTTCACAGTTTGTTCTTTATATATTCAACATATCAGCAAAAACATTAAAATATTGTTTGTTTATGTTATGATGAAATTTGATACGTGTGTATATTAATATGTCATATTTTTCATATTTTTCAATTTTTAGTAAAGTAGTAAAGCCATTCGCCGCGTCGTGTTATTGTACAACTCAAAGCTAAAATTTAAAATGCAAATGAACATTTTCATTGTGACTTTCCAAGTATTACCATGCACGCACAATGAGATTTCACGGATATCATTTATTTGCAATTCCGCCACATCACATCGTTAACCGTGTATCGTTAATTTGTCCGAATACTTCAATATTAGACATATTAGCTTTGTACCCGACAACGGACAGTTAATGGTCGACGATAGACTGTTGATATATCTAATCACAGTCGACAAATTTAATTAAAAAGACAAATTAAATGACAGTGTATAAATAATTTCCGTGAAGCCTTCTTTATATTGTGCTCATTTCAACACATCGAGTAAACAAGAAGCGTCATCGACCTCGGCTACTAATTGGAAATTATAGACCAATCACGCTGTAGTCTTCTTCATAATATTATTATTATTCATTTCTGAAGTGTCGTGATTGTTTGGGTTTTATCTAAATAGGTCTCGCCTTCAGATCTCCTCACAGGGAATCTAACATATTATTTCAATCGGAAATTTCACTTCTTGAAGTTCAGCTATGACACTATACGGTATATATATATATATATATATATATATATATATATATATATATATATATATATATATATATATATATATATATATATATATATATATATATATATATATATATATATTATATATTATATATATATATACCTCGTATATATCATCAGACAACGAGGTATATATATAATATATATATATAGATTGGTCTATACGATATATATATATATATATATATATATATATATATATATATATATATATATATATATATATATATATATATATATACATACCGTAGTGTGTATTATTTTGCTTGATACTGTGATATTATATATCACAGTATCAATCAAAATAATACACAGGAGCCGTTACACAGTGTTTCACGCTGTTGCGATCACCAGACGACTCATAGACTCATGAGCGTTCTTTACTCCAGCATAAACATTTTTACATATACTGAGTATATAATTATATACTTTCTTTTCAGACACTTTCTAGCTTTTTGTAATTTAATGAGTTACAAACATGATGTTGTATCACACTGGGTTTTTTAAAAGTAGTAAAACAAAGTAGAGTTGTTTTATGATAAAAAATCCAAACTATAAAATACCAACTTGTCTTATATATGGTCACTTTATATTTCGCTCCTAGGTGTAACACGTGACAGAGTAATTACTAGTAGTTTATATGGACAGACAAATAAACTATCGTAGTTCCAAGTACACATTGATGAATCACATATTTTCTCATAACTACATTAGTCACTGTACAGACTATCGGGAAGCTTTGCAGTCAACTGTCTCTGTCACTTATCATAGACTTCATTGCATAGAATACTATTCACTGTACAGACTACCTGGAAGTTTTACAGTCAACTGTCTCTGTCACTTATCATAGACTTCATTGCATAGAATACTATTCACTGTACAGACTACCTGGAAGTTTTGCAGTAAACTGTCTCTGTCACTTATCACAGACTTCATTGCATAGAATACTATTCACTGTACAGACTACCTGGTAGTTTTACAGTCAACTGTCTCTGTCACTTATCATAGACTTCATTGCATAGAATACTATTCACTGTACAGACTATCTGGAAGTTTTGCAGTAAACTGTCTCTGTCACTAATCACAGACTTCGAGTTATTGTATATGATAGTATTTGTTTTGTTGGTAAAACTGGTACAAATTCTGGTGCCATAATTAACATTTTAAACACATTTAGATTTTGATTCTAACAATGAGTGTCTGTCAGTCTGTCTGTATCTCTGCCAGCCTGTCTGTCTGTCTGTCTGTCTGTCTGTCTGTCTGTCTGTCTGCCTGCCTGCCTGCCTGCCTGTCTGTCTGTCTGTCTGTCTGTCTGTCTGTCTGTCTGCCTGTTTGTCTGTCAGTCTTTCTGTCTGTGAGTTTTCATATTCATTTAACTCCAGCATTCTACTGACTAGCATTTATAGAGTGTTTCCTCGTTTTAGGAGTCCTTGTCAAATCGTAGACTTTCGTGTGAGTTTTAGGTCAACCACTTTCATTTGTTATCATTAATTAATTACATCGTTAATTATCATTAATTACAAATTGATGCAATGCAATGCAATGCAATACAATACAATACAAACAATACAATACAATACAATACAATACAATACAATGCAATGCAATACAATACAATACAATACAATACAATACAATACAATACAATACAATACAATACAATACAATACAATACAATACAATACAATACAATACAATGCAATAGTGTAGCTGTGTTTTTGTATATGGGAGTGTATCCTGCAAAAAAGTTTTAGTAATACAATACAATACAATCAATACAATACAATACAATACAATACAATACAATCAATACAATACAATACAATACAATACAATACAATACAATACAATACAATACAATACAATACAATACAATACAATACAATACAATACAATACAATACAATGCAATACAAGAATGTTTCACGAACAGTTTCATAAATTCGAAACGATAAGATCATAGAATTCTTTTCATTAAATTACGCGCTATTAAAGAATTCGACAAGTTAAAAAGACTTGATTTTGTTAAACAATGTCTTGAACCTGAGGAGGGGGTTGGGGGAGCAAAATATCATGCTGTGAACTTGAACAAAATTTTGAGTTCTATTTTTACTGTGACAGGCCCATGCGTTTGATTTCTTTTTGAAAACAATTTGTTTGAGAACTGCATACTCACATTTGTGAACTTCTGTCAAATTTATTAGAGTACTAGTATATATTTTCTTGACGACAATCACTCCATGGGGTTACTTACTTCTCTTAAACGTATACAGTATCTACACAGATTAACTTCACAATTGAGAATCTACGCAGATGAGCTAAAATAATTCGTCGGACCCTGGAGGTACAATCTTTATTCAATATCCCTCCGCATTTAGGGGTCATTATTAGACCGTGTTGACCTACAGAATTTAATAAAGATGTCGTGCCGCCAGCAATTGACATTTACCGACATTGGCAAGATATAACTATTATTTTGCCCAATACTGTAATTCGGAGTTTAAACTCGAGTAATGAAATTGTTCTCCAATGACAGATACAGAATATCTTATCAAGTCTAATTTTACAAATCATTAACTCTTTCTTTAGATTGCGTCATCTTCCCGCCAAAACTTCCCGCCAAATTTTATACCTAAATTTCCCAAACACTGTAATTAACCCCTTTCCTTCCACCATTTTCAACTACAAAGATAGTTAGAAAAGAAATCTATCAAACAGTATTTATTCCATTGGGTGCAAATATTTGTAAATCCCATTACGATTTCGAGAGAATCCAACGAGTTTATGGGTATACCTGTAGGGTAGGCCTTTACACATAATGATCGGAAATCGTGCAATGCTTAAAGGTCATGTTAATATGGCAATTGTGTACGCAATCATTTGTTATTATCTTAAACGATAGTATAGATAAAACATCGTGACTTTAATGACTGTGTGTAGTATTAAGGTCTTAAAACTGGAGACACGTTATTCAAAGCTTACCGTACTTGCAATGTCCTAAGAAAACTTCATTTAGTAAACATTAGTTAAATTCAAATTGGTTACTTGAGCGAAACGTTGGGAATAAGCCCTTGGAGACTGGTGTGTTTTGCATGTATATGTATGTATGTATGTATGTATGTATGTATGTATGTATGTATGTATGTATGTATGTATGTATACATACATACATACATACATACATACATACATACATACATACATGTACATACATACATACATACATACATACATACATACATACATACATACATACATACATACATACATACATACATACATGATACATACATACATACATACATACATACATACATACATGCATGCATACATGCATACATACATACATACATACATACATACATACATACATACATACATACATACATACATACATACATACATACATACATACATACATACATACATGATACATACATACATACATACATACATACATACATACATACATACATACATACATACATGCATGCATGCATGCATACATGCATACATACATACATACATACATACATACATACATACATACATACATACATACATACATACATACATACATACATACATGTTACATACATACATACATACATACATACATACATACATACATACATACATACATACATACATACATACATACATACACGTATAATAATAGTTTCTGCTAAAGCTTACTTTGTTAAAAGATGGTATCTGTAACATTTTATGAAAACAACACTGTAAAACGTATTTTACTCTCATATACCTGTGTTAAACTCCCGGGCAAAGCTAAATTAAATTCAATATGACGGAATTATCTGACTGATTCATTTTGATTGATATGCATTAAAGTTATAATTTGTTTATCAAACATTTTAAATTGTTAAAGAAATTAATCTCGAAATGAAATCTATGTACATGAAATCCTAATAGATTCATTTTAAACTATTTCCCTCCGCTAGGTTTGGTTTCAGAACAGACGTGCAAAATGGAGAAAGGCGGGAAAAAACAAACGAGAAGAGTCGTCAACGTCTGAGAACGAAAATGAAACAGAAAAGGGCTCTTTCACTGAACATCCGAATTGTACTGAAGACGTGGAAAATATGGATGATGATGACGTCATAAATGTCACGGAGGATACAATGGAGGATGAACCAGAAATTGAGAGCAAAGTTTACGATAGTTGTGATAACAAAACTGTGACGTCACTGTCCTTGTCAAACAGTGGGCATTCAGCAGGGCCTTCATCACAGGAAGATTGCGATGCCATTGCTCTAGAAGGCAGACATAATGAAACGAATGAACACGGAACACGGTATGTAGTAGCAAGTTCCCATTCGTAAACTGATCTCATCTGCCTGGTAGCATATATAGGAATGAGATCAATAGTTCCATGTAGGATAAAAAAAAACTAAATTCTTTTAGTTAGGCCACAGACCCCCCCCCACACACACACACACCCAAACACCCACTACCCCCTCCCCTTTCTAACTAAATTGTCCAAAATTGAAAATGTTTCAGACCTGTGCAATCAATTTCAAATTAGTATGTAGTAATATGTAGTGCTATTAATACAAAGCCAGTATGTAGTAAGGAAAAATAGTTCTTTTGTTGACGATTTACTTTATGTAAGTGCCATGCATTTACTATTGCGAAAATTCTTCAATTTCTCCATTTGACGACATTTTTTTATATAAATGTTTGTATTTACAGGGTACAAACATTACCATGGTACAAACGTAAAATCGGTTTTGTAGGATAAGAATTAAAATGTCTCACAACAAAAATGTACACAAAACAAGTGTGTAGGATTCTATGCCCCAAAAAATGTGAATCCGTTTTTTGGATGATTTTTGAAAGATCCTTAAATAAATAGCTCAATATCATGAATTGAAGATTCATCAATCTTACTTTGATGAACAAAATTTTGAATCATGAAAATGCATAATGTTGACGGTTTACCACACAGGGGCGTGTATTATTGCTTATATTTCCGTTTTCTTAGAAAAATATCATACGAATCTTGCTGCTACAAATGTATCAATCTCTATAGTACTACGTATACTATCTCTTCCCCTGTACAGGTAGGATTCTAGGAATATATATTCAAAAGGTTGTTATATTTAGTCTGTAGACCTGGAAAACAACAATCTAAGAAATATTACACGCCCCTGTGGTTTACCAGTGGTGGCATGATTTGTAGGATGGTAAAATATAAACTGAATCGAGTTATACAGTCCTTCAGGCTCCCAGAGTGAGTAACACTGTAGAACACAAATGAATACATAGAAAATAGCAGGGATTGCATCATAGTCTTAATTTCCACAAATATTAGATCAAAGAATATCAAATAAGAGTTATTCTGTCGAAAAAAGAATCATTGAATAAAAACTTCATTTAATTTGGCTCATTTTCATTGTATTACAGCGAGACACTTTCATCGTCTGGCACGGAGATCCCAAGCATGCCAGTAGACAACAGAAAAGAATCAACAGCCGCCATTTTGTGCAGACAATGTAGCTGGAAACCAGTCTGTCCACAAAGCAGTGAAATTCTACACCCAATACACAGAGGTAATTGTCAGTCCACACGCACACATACTCCCCTTCGTAAAACCTGAGGGCGATAGACACAAACTTGTTTCATGGGACCAGTGTCACCCTAGAGGAAATTCATTGTCAACTGTCTGTCAAGAATCAACGAGTTTGAAATTAAATTGAAAAGAAAAGAAAATGTTAATAACAGAATTGTTATCAACCAAGTTTCAAATAGAAATATACCAACAAAGCATGCAAGAAGTGGTGACATACAGTAATCGTATACAGTCTTAAGGTGTTTTTCTATTTGTATGGCACTCCGACCATCAAGAGTGAAAAGTTAATTCGTGAACTTATATTACACCACTTCAAGTATTTAACCCTTTGTTTCACGAGTACACTATTTACACAATTGCATCGACTTTATATTGAACTGGTGCGGTGAAGTATCTGGTATGATAAATTCTCTATACTAGAAAAAATATGCATTTCTATTAACATTTAATCAAAAATTGAATAAAGCACAGAATAAATAACATGGGTTATTTTAAAGCATTGTGCAGCATAGATGCAACAATTGTAGAGTGAGTTTTTCCCCCATTTTTAATTTTGTGCTTTTTCATTCTTCCGGAGTTTGTAGTTATTCAGCTGCATTTACCTACGTCAGGCCAAACAAATTTTCTTTAATGGTAAGTTTATAAACAGGTGATTGGTGTGAACGGGATATAGTGCAGACATTGCATTACTAAACTACACTGTAGTTGTAAGAATGCTATATAATGTGTATTTCTATTCTATTTCAGCTGCAGTCAATGGTTGTAACGAGTCTGAGTGTAACTGTGCATTTGTCAGTCCATACACTGGTCAACAAATCAGTGTTTATCACAGACCTTCAAGTGTTGCACTGCTTCGACAAAAGGCTAAAGAATATACACAGGCCCTGATGGCGTCAATTACACCGAAGACAACTCCAGCCGATGATCACAAATCAAAACTCTGAAGATAACCCTAACCGACGACCAATCAAAACCCTCAAGACAACCCTAGCCGACGACCAATCAAAACTCTCAAGACAACCCAAGCCGATGCTATCAAAACTTCCAAGACAAGCCAAGTAAAGCCAATGACCACAAACAAAAACTCCGAAGAATATTTTGAAAAGTCAACAGAACTTTATAAATACCTAACATTGATTTTTTAAAAATAAAACTGAAGAGATTATGACCAATTCGACTAGCCATTTCCAACTGGGATGACATTTTGACCTCTAAACTGTGTTATCTATCACCACGGCAACACAATAGAAAAACTTCACAGCTTATACGACCTATGGCTTATAACGTATTAATAGTCTAAATCTAGTGAATAATAATTGCGTATATATGGTGATATGTAAACTTAGGTGTTCTGTATTTTGTAAATTAAATGCGTTGATGCTTTAATAATGTGTTGTTCGGTTCCTTCTATGTATGTATGTATGTATGTATGTATGTATGTATGTATGTATGTATGTATGTATGTATGTACGTATGTCTGTGTGTACATATGTGTCTGTCTGTCTGTCTGTCTGTCTGTCTGTCTGTCTGTCTGTCTGTCTGTCTGTCATTATTATCTATTAACCAATTTTAATACGGCCATGCATGATGTTCACATTATTGAATACAATATGCAATTACCAGAAATATACTTCGACTAGTATTAGTAAAGCAACAGTGTGAAGAATGAAAGTCACCAGCGTCACCGAAATCAATATTTATAAAAAAAATAAAAAAAAAGTTGAGTATTCCCGATTTATCTGCAAGTCACCTTTGTATAAACTGAAGGCGATAAATGAATGTGATGTCAGAACTCGTCACGTGATCACCCCTCCCCCAGCACTTTGGAATGTTCTTGTCTGTACATCGCAGTAGATAATTTCTAAAAGCAAAGAGGAAGATGATGTTACTTTATCACTATTACAATGTCTTTTATCGAATTCTAAAGTGTCTTGGTTTAGGCGATAACATCGTAAGTACAGCAATTAAAAAACAAACACTACTTTTACTGGGTATTTTCTGACGAAAACGTGGGTCAACTTTCGTGTTATCTTGGAGTGAAGTATAGTTGATTAAATGATATACCCCTACAAGCATTTATCGCAAATGATAACTTCACCATTTTCGCTGATTTTGAATTCTAAAAAAATATCAAAATCACCCGCGGGGTGAGAAAAGCGATTTTGCTATCTTTGAGGTGAGGTATCCATAAGGAAATGTTTGAATAGGTTGTGATTTGTGAAGACCAGAGGTCTTGGTTGTTCTCCATTAAGCTCTATTCGAAAGGATTCAATTGTACCTAAACGCTGGGGTTCACAGGCTATCTTCAGAAGTGGGTGACCCCTTGCATCTTTGAGGAAATCTGATTTGTGTACGCCTCAGTACTTCACTAACTCGTGTAAAATACACCAAGTATGTAGCTATTCAAATATTTACTACATATCAAATCATTGATAGCTCACTTCATGAATAATTCCTCACCAGTCATACCATACGTCATCAAATATTAAAGACTACCGCCAGAAATTGTTTTCTGCAACAGGAACGCGCCCAATGCCTGAGGTAAAACATTCTGGTTGACGTTTTTCGTCAGATAACTTTTCCCGCGTTAACAATGAAAATCGTTATGTGATAGTCAGTCGGATGGAAAGAATGAATTTGCCATGTTATGATTCTAGACGGGTTTGTCAGATGGGGTCAAGATAATTGTTTGTGTATCGTAAGATTATTGTAAACTTCCAGGCACAATAAGGACATGATACATGGACATTTACAGATTCCAAGTGGACTAAATCTTTTTCCACGGAAATAAAAAAAAATCCCAGACAGAGATTTTGATTTCTTCATCGATGCATTGCAGCCAGCCATTTCCAACGCTTGGTTCGATCTATGACAAACATTTAAAACATACATTCATTGACTCTATACAATCTTTTCCAGTGAAATGTTTCATTTATGCAGCGGCCAAATCGTAGACGTGGAATTCTATGCATAGCACCATCTACTATTCACTAGTATGTAGATTGTATGGAAAGTTGTCAGAGGTAGAATCCGCCTCGCTCGGGGACTAAATTCCCTGGAAACTAAACGTCTTAAAATATCTTTCAAATTTTGCTCCTAGTAATACAAGTTGGGGTTTCATCGTCCCATATTATATCCGAGACGCCTAGCACAGTAAGGGAGCCTTCAGTAATTACAAGGGGGAGGGCCAGGGAATGGGGGTCACTTTTTACAAATATGTTCTCAGGGGAGGGCCATATTTTAGGAGCTGTGGCAGACAGACAGACAGACAGGCAGACAGACAGACAGACAGACAGACAGACAGACAGACAGACAGACAGACAGACAGACAGACAGACAGACAGACAGACAGACAGACAGACAGACAGACAGACAGACAGACAGACAGACAGACAGACAGACAGACAGACAGACAGCTTCCACAAGTCCTGTTTGGGAGTATGTTCAACTGTTGCCGTAGTGAGGCTACATGTTTTACAACGATGGTCCCCTAATTTTGAGGTTTGACCATTCCCTGAGTTGAAACAGTTCAGTGAGAAGGGTTGTAATTCTATGGTTGGGCCATTCATTCGTAACAGTTCAGTGAGAAGGGTTTTAATTCTATGGTTCATTGAGTTGTAACAGTTCAGTGAGAAGGGTTGTGGTTGGACTATTCTTTGAATTGTCACAGTTCCATAAGAACTTGAAGGGTTGTAGATTTCTGGTTGGACCATTTATTTAAAATTGGTGACCTTTGTGACATGTATATATATATATATATATATATATATATATATATATATATATATATATATATATATATATATATATATATAAATAATCGTTTGACAATTTGACTAAACAGCAACAATAACAAAATAGTAAAATTGTCACAAAAAAGGGAGAAAGCGAATGATGAAAGTGACAAAATTAGTCAATTTGACAACGACAAATTTCACAAAAGACAACAAAGAAGATGAAAAATTCAGAAAATGTCGAAATTGGGACAATTTGACAAGCAACGACAAAAGGACGATGAAATTAACATAATTTGAAAACAAAAATTTGTATGAAGCCTTGAAATGGACAACGTTGACATCACAGATCCTAACGTGAAAGCTATATTCTAAGAAGTGACAACTCTACAGTTCTCGTTTCCCCAACGTCAAACGTTGTTGACGGATGAATTGTCACGTGTCCTTAGGGTCGTAAAGATGCTATCAGTCAAATTTAAAAGCCAGGGACAATAAATTATCTTCCTTTGATGGGCTCATTTGCAACACCTTCGTGTTCATAAAATCTGCCTGCATCCGACAGACTACGAGGTTAATTGTCATTTAACCCAGTATGGATGCAATGACTTGAACGATGAAGAGACAACATACATCTATCTGTCATAACATAATGTACTTGTAGTCGCAGTTCGATACATGGCTAGCTGGCTGAAGGGGGGGGGGGGGGTTGAGAGACAGATACAGAAAAAGATACGCAAACGCGTGCACAAGCACAGACACACACGTGCAGACATGGAGTGTGTGATACGTGTATATGAGAGAGAGAGAGAGAGAGAGAGAGAGAGAGAGAGAGAGAGGGTGAGAGAGAGAGAGAGAGAGAGAGAGAGAGAGAGAGACAGAGAGAGAGACAGAGATTACATAGACATAACATTTTCTATATGATTTTTTGTCTATGAACACATTTGCCACCATCAGCACAACGTCTATAAATGAACAACGACTTTGTATTTGTCTTGCGAATTAATCAAGCTTGGAAATAAAGGGGTCCCTTATTAAAATAAGGGCTATGTACAAATCACGAACTCGGTGCAAGCTATAACTCTGAATATGTGTGTATGATAGACATTGTCTGGACTTCAATCGTTACCTGCGTCAGATAGCATTGACCCATCATTGGACTCTGCATTATGTCATTATGGAAGTTATACTTACAGACAAAAGATAATTTATAATACCCCCCCCCCCCCACCCACACACACACACACAGAGTATTATTCTCAACATGAACCACGTGGCTTTCTCGTGTTTTGGTCAACCGCAAATTCTCTGGAGAATGTCCAACCTCTGATAAGGACGAACATTTGGTGATGGGGATGGTGGTGGTGGAAGGCGGTGTCCACCTTTTCCAGTAGACTTTCTACTTCGTTAGTGTAATGGAGTATTGTCATTGGATTTTTGAAGATCTTGGAACGTATAAAGCCATGATTTATTTGATAATTCTAGTGAAGTCTGGCAATGCATTATTTTGTTGATTAATGTATTGATGATATCTACATTAGAAGTACTATGTAATTACTTCTAACAATTCATGGTTTATGCACGTACAGTTATTCTACGATCATTGAGCCATGCAAGCTTTTATCTCAGATTTTTATTCTAAAATAAATATGACCAAATATTCGAAAACATGACGTGCTAGATCATGCTGTCGACAGGAAGAACATTAACTTTGAAAATAATGACGCCCTCAATCTTTCAAGTTGTCCATGATTATTTGTGCGTTTTCTTATCTCTTTACATTTCATAAAGATGACTCGTAAAGTGCATGTGTGTTTTTAACATATTTTTCACGCTCTGTATGGTTTTGTGGCTCCTCTATTCAAGTTGGCAGTGTCTTAAATAGCTTGACAATTTTCAAGATTCTCGTGTGTCGTGAATAATGTATACGTTGTGCGCTGTGTGGCAGCGGGACGAATTGAAATCGCGCCCTCGCACGATTAATTTTATTTCTAACCGCTTATCTCTCCATGTTGCTATAGATTTGTTTTAGTCGTTTTAATATCGCGGCATCCAAGATTATAACAACCTATTTGTTAGAAAGAAATAGGAAAATTCACTGAGAAAAATTGAAATTGCCCTGGGAATGCAATCTCTGTCGTCAAAGAAAAAATATTGAATAATATTAGCCACGGGAGACGATAAACTCTGAACGATAAAAACCTTAATGAATATAAATTTCATTTAGATAGAATGTATTATCTGAATAAGTGATGTGGAGTTGTGATAAAGTCCTGAGGGGTAGAGGTCAGAGTCATATAAATCGAAATTAGTATTTCCAATAAATTTGTAAAAATGTGATTAATGGCGATTGGGAAAAAATTGATATCTGATTAAGGTAATATTTATTATTGATCTCCAAAGTATTATATATGAATTAACGAAGATGGATTAACGTCAGGGTTTGTAAATTAAAACTGATCACCGATAAGTAGTTTAATCACGACTATGGATATGAGTTTGGTATCACTCAGATGTGTTAAAGTGGTACAAACCGAGTTTATAAACCTTTTACTCAAATGAAAATACTGACATAAAACCTCAATTAAACTATTCTAGTATAATGTTAATGCCAATGTATGCCTTCTATGACATTACAACTGCCTTCTGGTTTTGTCACAACAGTTGATTGTCTAGTGTAGATTCCTTGACTTTTTTATATCCGGTTTGAGTTCAGTCAATTGCAGGTGATAAGTTACGTATGCTCCAGTAAAATGGAATACTAAGAGTGACTTTAAATATGTAGTATATACTCAACTTGTGCCCCTTTCATTTCCCATGTAGATATCATGTACGACTATATTGATTTGGAAAGGATTTAGTATCCCCTGTAGATATCCTGTACGACTATATTGATTTGGAAGGGGTTTAGTATCACATGTAGATATCCTGTACGACTATATCGATTTGGAATGGGTTTAGTATCACATGTAGATATCATGTACAACTATATTGATTTGGAAAGGGTTTAGTATCCCATGTAGATATCCTGTACGACTATATCGATTTGGAATGGGTTTAGTATCACATGTAGATATCCTGTACGACTATATTGATTTGGAAAGGGTTTAGTATCCCATGTAGATATCCTGTACGACTATATTGATTTGGAAAGGGTTTAGTATCCCGTGTAGATATCCTGTACGACTATATTGATTTGGAATGGGTTTAGTATCCCGTGTAGATATCCTGTACGACTATATCGATTTGGAATGGGTTTAGTATCCCATGTAGATATCCTGTACGACTATATTGATTTGGAATGGGTTTAGTATCCCGTGTAGATATCCTGTACGACTATATTGATTTGGAATGGGTTTAGTATCCCGTGTAGATATCCTGTACGACTATATCGATTTGGAATGGGTTTAGTATCACATGTAGATATATCCTGTACGACTATATTGATTTGGAAAGGGTTTAGTATCACATGTAGATATCCTGTACGACTATATTGAATTGGAAAGGGTTTAGTATCACATGTAGATATCCTGTACGACTATATTGATTTGGAATGGGTATAGTATCCCATGTAGATATCATGTACGACTATATTGAATTGGAAAGGGTTTAGTATCCCATGTAGATATCCTGTACGACTATATTGAATTGGAAAGGGTTTAGTATCCCATGTAGATATCATGTACGACTATATTAATTTGGAAAGGGTTTAGTATCCCATGTAGATATCCTGTACGACTATATTGATTTGGAATGGGTATAGTATCCCATGTAGATATCATGTACGACTATATTGATTTGGAAAGGGTTTAGTATCCCATGTAGATATCATGTACGACTATATTGATTTGGAAAGGGTTTAGTATCCCATGTAGATATCATGTACGACTATATTGATTTGGAAAGGGTTTAGTATCACATGTAGATATCCTGTATGACTATATTGACTTGGAATGGGTTTAGTATCCCGTGTAGATATCCTGTATGACTATATTGATTTGGAAAGGGTTTAGTATCCCATGTAGATATCCTGTACGACTATATTGACTTGGAATGGGTTTAGTATCACATGTAGATATCCTGTACGACTATATTGATTTGGAATGGGTTTAGTATCCCCTGTAGAAGTTTTCTTCGTTGCGGTAAAGTGGTCATTTGCGATGATGTACCGAATCCTGGGTAAAGTGTCTTAAATTTGATCATCATGAGGTGAGCTTACGATTTAAATGAAAACTAATAAAAACTCCACCTACACATCGAAGGACCCAAAACTACATGTACAACAGTAGCCAGTACTAGAAATAAGACGTTTGAAATTCATATGTTCGTTAATATGAAGCTAACCAATCATTAGCTGGGAATGTGAAGACAAAGAGCGAGGAACAACTAAGAGTATAAATAATCAAAAGATTTTGAACTGTGCATTGTTATTATCAAACACAGAGGTAAATCAATGAAATCTCCAGGAAGTGATTATTTAGGTAAAAAGAAAAGAAAAATGTTTGTTTCCGATAACATGGCTTCTGAATTTAGGGTAGGTAGGTCGGAGTTTGATTTTATATTTCTTCGTTGTTGAGAAATTGCTTCGACCCAGTGACATATATACTTCTTGGTCACAAAACGTATGTGATAGTTTGATGATATTCGGACTTCGAGTTTAGGTAACATACACATACAACACGATGGAAATTAGATAGAAGACGTTGAAGGAGGGGGGGGGGGTAGATTCTTGATAAGCGTATGCGGTTAAATTAGGTATCACTTCAGACAATGTCACTGCTATTCACTCGGGTACTTACTAAATTAGTGCAAGGTATCATAAGATGGTTAATTGAATAGTAAGATATTCACAAGATCCATTCTCACCTACTACAGTTGAACAAGGTGGTGATTTCATCACGTTTAAGTGGTCATATGCACAGTAAGAAGGAGTCTGGCCTAGCTGGTTCGACTGCTGATGAATGGGAGAGGAGAGGAGAGGAAAGTAGACGAAATGAGAAGAGATTGAGAGGCAACAGGAGCACGACGAGGAGAGAAGAAAAGTGAAGGAGAATGAGAGAAAAGAAAAGAGAGAAGAGAAATATTTAACATTAGTCAGTAAACAATTATTCATTGGTGAAAATAGAACATAACATAGCATAGAATAGATTATAATATAATAATTCATAATTATTATTATAATACAATACAAAAAATAATTGCATAGATATCATAATAAATGTAGTGATTAAAAATAGCAGTTAAATTTACTTTATTTTCTAATTATTTCATTTTTTACAGAGATATTTTAGAATAGAAGATTGTATATTGTATAAAAATAATATCTAAATGAATGAAATAATTATCAACTTGTCAGTCCGACCTATTTAGGTACGTGTATGCATACCGGTGAGATTGCTACTCATATTACACGTGTATATGCAGAAGGGCGGTGATAAATACATTTGACCATGTTTAGGGCATTCAAAAAATTACTATTCCCTTAATAGCCACCCTGTCAGAGTTGTCGTTCCGCCTGATCGCTCTGATTGACTCCAAATGGCCTTTTTTAGACAATTTTATTCCGATGAGAACAAATGCATACGGGAGCGGTCTTTAATGTGTATAGAAAAGTCAGAAAGATAGAAGAGATAAATATGGCGATAAGATCAAAACCAATCAGGCAAGCATAATAGGCAGTTGACCCCTGGGTCACTTCGATCGAAGACGAAGTCGTGCAGAACTCTGTACATGCAATACAATACATAATTTGAAATATTGAACGATCAATAAATTCAACTTAGGAAATTTATCTTGACCAAATTATGGATGAACAGGGGTTGTATGACGAAACGATGGACTATATATAACCATTATATATTTATTACTTTAATTACTGTGATCTATGTATCGAGATACGTTTATATTTCTACTGACAATCCACTTTATTGGCCCGGAAACAGCAATTGGAGGTTTTTAAAAAATTTCCCTTCGTCGATTAAGCTTGCAACATGACCCCCGGCAAAGGTTACAGAAACGATGTCTCCGATTAAATCCGAGAATTCAATTCGTTACCTATCTTTCTGATACTTTTTTTTCTTAAAAGCGTTCATTTTAGGGAAAATTTTAAACCGTTAAATAACTACGAATTGCTCGTACGAAGATTACGATCTAAAACGAATATGAAATGAGAAAATAAGTTACACACACGTACCGGCAATTTTATTCACATTTTGACCGGACCGTGCTTTGCATGGAAATCAGGCTTTTATAATTATGCCTAAACAACCCTTACTGAATGCAGTTTTTACCGATTGGTAGTTATTTTAGTATCATATAAGTTCCAATGTTTGTTGACGGTCTCATAAATCATCAACTTTTTATTGACGGGATAAAGTTTGAATATGGTCCCTGAGGCGGTTCCCGAGCGGTTTGCGGACTTCATCGTGGTGACCAGCGTGACAGTACTGTCGATAAGTCATGACGTCAGATATTGTTTAACCATAGATTGTCTCTATCTATACATCGCTACTGTCGGACTAATTATGGAACAAACAATATACGGCGGAGGGGGGGGGGGAGAAGTTCACTTTCAACAAAATCTCAGGGAAGTCGTTTTATACCACGTACGTTTGCAAAATTGTTCACTTCATCAGAAATCGATTGCCACTGTTATTTTAATGTAGTGTACCATGATTGTATATTTCCAGAATGTGCATGGGCATGACTTTTTTTGAGACAGCAAATGGGGGTGCAAATTCTTTGTTTTGACTATGATATTTTCTGCTCAGCCCCCTCCCCCGTAAATTCTGCTCGTTCCCTTAAAACTATTTCGAAGGCACATGAAAGCATGGACTATACAACGCACCTGTGAAACATGTCTCTAAAAAGAAAAAAAAATGACGGCATTTGTCTACAAGATGCATGAAAGACATAAAAATCAACAGATTTAATTTACGGCCGGGGAAAAACTAAACCACTTTCTAACTTTTCACGGGTCAATGTTTTCGGGTTATTTATATCATATCATTAAGAACTTGTTTTGCTTCACTGCCTATTGGCATGGAGTAGCGGTCGTAAAAACACCGAGCCCGTTTGCGGCAACGGCAGTGCACACGTACCCCCAAGAGGACGTAGGGGAAACGTGTGAGGGAGCAAATTATTATGGTATGTATCTATGGAGTGCATTTATTCGACATCATAAGTTGTAGATATATTTAACATATGTACACATTATTGTGGACTCAACAACACGTAACCATGTAAATTGTCTCATTGCACTCATTTCGACCAAAATTCGAACCAAAGGGGGTCAAGGAAAATCCGTTCGGATATCAAGAGTGGATTCGAACTACGTCACGTATATATGCGCTCAAAATATTCACATGTGCAGTCACTACATCATTTCTATATAACAATTGTTTCTCAAGTAACATCTTACAAACTGATGAGTCTGTTGGTCGATTTAAAATGATTCTGTGAACATGTTGGTTTATGTTTTCAATTCTTCATCTTACTTTTTACAGGCTGGAGTCTGAAGATGTGATATTAAAGTAAAATGGCACGATAAACCACTTGATTTAAAAGTCTGAATGATACATTATAATTTACGCACTTGTGTGTCACAGCCTTGTCATCACTGACAACGTGCTATTTTCCTGATCTCGCCAATGAGGGCGTTGTTTAAGAAAACAGGTCAGACTCACAATCTGGATTGGCTCATACCACTCACGAGAAACATTAAAATAAATGGCACCACACTTTGAAGACAAATATTCGAAATTCGATGGACTGAAAACATCCCAACGAGAGCCTTGGTGTATGTGTAGTCGCTGATAGTGGGTAATGTAACATTCTATCCAGAAGACAAAAGTTTTGAGATAACTATTTAGAAAGCTACATTATCATTGTAAAATATATTTATTTGGTGAAATATTCAAATGAAATCACGGCAGGGTGGGCTACTTTTGAAATATGATATTTGACGAAGTATATCAAAGTTTGGTCCACTGACGTCACAGAAATAGAAGAGAGAATGCAAGTGAGCTTGTAATAGTTACAGCAAATCACATAAACACCACACCTTCTGTAAGTGTGCTGAAAAAAACATGACTTTATTTTTTCGTATACTACTATCTTACAGATATATATCTATAACTTTCCTCAAAAAGAATAAACTTACATTTTCAATATCAGTGTATTTATCCTCCACATTCTCATATTATCAAATAGTAAATTTGAGAAATTTAATGCAATAAATATGTGTAAACATTCATTTCAGAGTTAATTAGAAGTTCTATTCCCCTTACTTGGTGTGGTTTGTTGTTGGTTCTTCTGCATTTAATACAATTCACACAGTACACCATTTAAAAATCTATTCATGGTACACAGTAATAAAGAATAAAGCACAAAGCTTCATACATCAACTTCTTACTATGTTCATTTTGGCTGCCATGTTAGGTTTCCCATAATTCCCTACAATGTCAAAGTTCACTTAATGCACGACACATAGGAATATGACTTGCTACCCAAAAATGTCAGCCCTCAGTTACCTAGGTAAGTTTGCAGTAATGAAACAGTTTCTAATAACTAGTTATTGGTAAACTGGACAATTTTGCAATAAATAGCTGATATTTTTTATGAAATGGGAAGTCAAGGTTCGTGAAATGTTACATCAAACGTGTTTATCAAGCCACACTTAGCACTGCAGGTTATTGTGGGAAATATACAGGACATGTACTCAAGACAGACTTGTAAAATTATGCCTTCTGTTACAGTACCTGCTGTTTTTGTGCACACTGAACACACTGTCACCTTTTGGTATCACATTTGTGTCAAGTTTGAATGAAGTACACACTCTCACTTTTATAAGGATAAAGTGTGTGTGTGTGTGTGTGTGTGTGTGTGTGTGTGTGTGTGTATGTGTGTATGTATGTGTGTGTAAAAAACATCCTAATTCAAAAGTGAAACACCAAGGCATCTTCATTTCTCCTGTAATATATCACAAACTGCATAACAGCACCTTTGTTTGGCTTATATGAAGAGTCTAAATTATGTTACAATAAATATTCAACTTAATAAGCATTTTTGTTTTTCAAAAATGGCATTCAATAGCAAAATAAAAACAAATTCATGGTTTATAAAAATATAGTAAATGATTTTTTGTTGTCATAGCTTGTCCATAAACCCTTTTTCAAGTCAGTAACAACAATACTTTTATAATGTTCTCTGTACATTCATATACAGTAACATTAACTTGAAGCAAGAAGGAAGTACACAGAAAATTAGATGATTCACTGCACCAATGCAAGCCAAAAGTATTATGAAGAGAAGGGCGCCCTCAAACTTTATATTTGTGTATAAACTTAGACGCATCTCTTCCTTTACTTTGCCACATATTCCCCAAAGAAACAATGCTACCAAATCTACCCTTGTCAAATGAAAGTAAACACTTCTACAAAAGCTGCTCATGTGGAAATTTATCCTTCACATTGTTTGTAATGTTTTAATACGTCTGTCAGGTACGCATTAGATGAACTGGTGGGATTATAGACAACTATGGTAGAATGAACAATATTTACAATTCACTCTCCATTTCATGTCATATGTTTTTGTCTGAGATGACTACCTGACTCAAAACTGCTGCTAAATGACGGAATTACACATTTGGGTTTTCAGCTATTCTAAGTCATAGCAAATAAACCTTGTACATCCCCATCAATGAGTTCAGATATGAATTATCTATTTTACATAAAAACATCATTTGCACCTGTTGCATCACTCACATCATCATCTGTTAAATCTACTTTATCCACATTTGATTGGTTGACTTTATCTACATTTGATTGGCCAACTGTATCCTCATTTGATTGACTGACTGTATCCTCATTTGCTTGGCTGATTTCCTTTGGTATGGCTAAGCTGATTGGCTCCCCTTCTTTTGGTGTGATGCAGGCTACATTAAAACTGACTTGTAAAGGAAATGGAACATGTCTGTCCACACCCATGACAACAGTTTCCTAGAGACAGTAAACATACAAAACAGTGGTGAACATCATCACACAGTACAGTTGAGTTGATAGTCAGAAAGTGCATTTCCTCATGTTTCAAGAACTTTTTTTCAAATCATGTCCAGAGATGATTGAAAATTCAAGGACTTTGTTTGCAGGAACATATAAAGTAGGTAGAATATGATATATATAATATTGGGCACAGGCAAAATTACAGATTGGAATACAATGTTCTATGTTATGGTACAGGCTACATGAGACGCTAGAGTAGATATCAGATATGTATTTAACAGACAGTGAGACAAAAATAGTTTGAGATTTACTTCAGTGGTATGTGGTAACTTTAGCAACTGATTGACAAAAGAAAACATTTTTGAGAGAACTAAATTGTTTGACTGATGCTGAGGTTGAATTTCAAATAACATAAAATGTTTTTTTTCTGCTACTACGCCCTCTAGTGGCAGCAAGTGAACAAAGCTAGAAGGTTGAAACCCTCAAATAATACATTACAATTTTCAGCATGAAATGTTTTGCCATTGCAGCTACTGGGGGTGTTTGTACACTAACCTGATCTTTGCCAAGGTTGACTTTGAAGAGTCCACTGTTCTTCTCATATCTGATTTGACCCATACTGTCGTATGACACCACACATACTCTGTTAATATCACAACAGAAATGGGACACACTTAGTGGATTATTAATTTACCAGTAGTTTTGTATACGGTGGTATATTGTAACTCATGAGTTCCTGAGTCATTTTACCAGGGTTCAGGTGATATTATTAACATACACACGCTAACATATGCAGCATGCATGCATGCATGAGTGTGTGTGTGTGTGTGTGTGTGTGTGTGTGTGTGTGTGTATGTGTGTGTGTGTGTGCGTGTGTGTGAGTGTGTGTGAGTGTGTGTGTATGTATGTACATGTATGTATGTATGTATGTATGTATGTATTTATGTATGTATGTATGTATGTATGTATGTATGTATGTATGTATGTATGTATGTATGTATGTATGTATGTATGTATGTATGTATGTATGTATGTATGTATGTATGTATGTATGTATGTATGTATGTATGTATGTATGTATGTATGTATGTATGTATGTATGTATGTATGTATGTATGTATGTATGTATGTATGTACATGTATGTATGTATGTATGTATGTATGTATGTATGTATGTATGTATCATGTTGGTAGGTAGGTAGGTAGGTAGGTAGGTAATCCAAGTCTGTGGGTTTTTTTCATTCCTTATATGAATAAAATATTTTGTTTAACACAAGTATGTTCTTTTATGTGAAATAATGACCTGAGTGAGTGAGTGTATAAAACAGTGGGGTGAACGCATCCTCGGAATGAATTAACAAACTCAAAAGATTTGAAGATTTTGAGACTAAATAAAAAGAATCTGCCAAGAGACTAGTGCTAAGCTACTTTTGAACTTCTAACAGTATTTGATATTATTTACCTAAACATAACACTTCTTTTAGGAACAAGGCTGACTGAATTGACTACTGGGTGACTGACTGTGTTTCTTTTACAAACTATTAACCTGTAAGACATAACATGGATGTACATTACTACATGGAACAAAGTCAAAGTTTCTCCTTAAAGTGATCATATGGATGAGGCTTTGGGTATTCGTTTCGGTTTTTAATCTATAAAACTATTTTATCATGGCTTCCTACTTGAAAAATCAATGTGAAACAACATTGAAAAAGTCTGTGTTTGTAACTCAATACTGGCTAAAATGTGTAAAAAGTTTGTTATTGTATGTACAATAACATTTTATACATTTTTTTATCTTTTGTAATTTATTGAGTTATAAACACAGACACACATTTTGTCAATGTTGTTTCACATTGATTTTTCAAGTAGGAAGCCATGATAAAATATTTCATAAATTAAAAATCCAAAATAAATACCCAATCCTCATCCATATGGCCACTTTAAATATGAGAGTATACAACTGATGTGTTATACAGTCTGACATTACGGATTCATTTCCTACAACATAACTTGTTTTCAAATTGTTAGTTCTGCAATGCTAAAAATGAGTAAAAAAATGTCATTATTTAATCTAATTTTTCAGGAATCAACCTTTATCAGGTACATTTTTGCCAAATATTTCACTTCACTCAACGAGAAAATACTTGTAACAATGTATTGATATACTTACCTATTTGAAAACATGATAAGAAGATCCAGCCCATAGTTGTAGCCTGTCCATCGCCAACAATACTATCAGTTCAAAACAAAAGTACGCTGTGTCACAGTCACTGAATGTTTAAGAATCCGTACACTGCCAATTTGATCAGACTCACTACTGCCATTCGTTTCAGTATGGTTAAAAATCCGTACATTGCCAATTTGATCAGACTCATTACTGCCATTTCTCTCTAAGTAAAGTGGGAAAGTCTCTTGATGAGATTTGAACCACATAGTGCCCCAGTCATCCCAACTGTATAAATGGGGATCTTGTAGGATAGAGGTTGCAATGTGAATGTTTTAATACTACGCACTTACAGAGACTGCAATGGATTGTGTGCTCCCAAGGAGTTGAAGAAGTGTAATTAATTGTTGTGCCAGGTATGTATGATGATTGAATAGTTAGAGATGCTAACTAGCTCAGAATTTGTCAGGACAGAGATTTTCTATGTGATGTGAAGGATTTATTGACCAGTGCATTTAGTGGTACTGGGGACTGCATGCTGCATAAGGAACTGAGGTAGATGAAAGATCTCTACTAGGATAACTTAGGACTTTCACTTGGTTGATTTCGAGAATGTTCTAGCTTTGAACTCACAAATGTATTCAAATCTAAGATTAGATTATAGCAATGACTCAACCCACTTAGATGAGTCAAAATCAGTAAGAAATATTTCCCTTTTTGAGAGTAAAATCATGTCTACTGATGCTTATTTGATACTGGTAATTATTACGTATGTACCAATGATTACTTGTATCAGTGCATGCACATACTAGTGGTATTTACACTACAGTGCAATACATATGTACAAATGATTACTTGTATCAGTGCATGCACATACTAGTGGTATTTACACTACAGTGATATACATATGTACCAATGATTACTTGTATCAGTGCATGCACATACTAGTGGTATTTACACTACAGTGCAATACATATGTACCAATGATTACTTGTATCAGTGCATACACATACTAGTGGTATTTACACTACAGTGCAATACATATGTACCAATATTTACTTGTATCAGTGCATGCACATACTAGTGGTATTTACACTACAGTGCAATACATATGTACCAATGATTACTTGTATCAGTGCATGCACATACTAGTGGTATTTACACTACAGTGCAATACATATGTACCAATGATTACTTGTATAAGTGCATGCACATACTAGTGGTATTCACACTACAGTGCAATACATATGTACCAATGATTACTTGTATCAGTGCATGCACATACTAGTGGTATTCACACTACAGTGCAATACATATGTACCAATGATTACTTGTATCAGTGCATGCACATACTAGTGGTATTCACACTACAGTGCAATACATATGTACCAATGATTACTTGTATCAGTGCATGCACATACTAGTGGTATTCACACTACAGTGCAATACATATGTACCAATGATTACTTGTATCAGTGCATGCACATACTAGTGGTATTCACACTACAGTGCAATACATATGTACCAATGATTACTTGTATCAGTGCATGCACATACTAGTGATATTCACACTACAGTGCAATACATATGTAAAAATGATTACTTGTATCAGCGCATGCACATACTAGTGATATTTACACTACAGTGCAATACATATGTACCAATGATTACTTGTATCAGTGCATGCACATACTAGTGGTATTTACACTACAGTGCAATACATATGTAAAAATGATTACTTGTATCAGTGCATGCACATACTAGTGGTATTTACACTACAGTGCAATACATATGTACCAATGATTACTTGTATCAGTGCATGCACATACTAGTGGTATTTACACTACAGTGCAATACATATGTACCAATGATTACTTGTACAAGTGCATGCACATACTAGTGATATTTACACCTGAACACCTCCAGCAAATTTGGATCATTCTGTCAGATCCACTTAGACACTGAAGAAGGACAAGTGATTTGTTTGAAGTGGAAGAAGAGAATTTGTGTATGAAAAGTTAAAAAAGATGAAAACAGGATAAGAAGAAGAGGAAATCCATAAACTTACATCTCCGTCTTTATTTATTATTCTGCCACATCTCATTCCATGTTTACAAAGAGATTCAATGGATAAATGATCATTAGTTGGTCTGTGGACGAAACACAGGAAAAAACATAATGCACTCTATTAAACAAACACGGTAATACTTATTTTCAAAGTCACAATCTTTATTATTTTGATATATATCTCATTGTATTAGGGCAACATCATCCTGCCTTCGAACAGCATAAATTTTGAATTTTTTTAATAAATAAATTCCTTACCCTTTATCAGTTCCTAGTTCTACAGCTAGCATACACTGCCATTGGTTCTTGTAGATTGGTAATAACCACTCTGAAACAGTCAAAATATAATACATTTATTGCCTTGCCTTATTTGGGCACTAGTAGACATCTACTACCCCGAAGGCTGTTATGTAACAACTATTTCCTGAGGCTAAAATCTGAGGGAAATAGTTGTTACATAACAGCACGAGGGGTAATATGATGTCTACTAGTGCCCAAATAAGGCCAGGCAATAAGTGTTTTATTACATATCACATTCTTATGCATGTATTCTTTCTACAGTCAAAGCATATCCTCGATAAGATTTCAGTGCTACATGAATATTGCCCTAGGAAAAATAGAATACAAATAAAGGCCCCTATATGCAAATTGAGGTCACTATGAGTCAACAGTACATATCATGTGATGCAATCTAAGCCAATCACTGAAGGCTATATAAACACAACGTGTCATAAATGCCTTTAGTACTTGCAGTTAAAACTCTGCCTTGTAATCAAATACATTGTATACAGACTTCTTTGGAGGGTAATATATCAGAAATATATCTGTCTAATATATCTTGTAGTTTGCCATGGTAACACAGTGATGGATGTAAGAACATACTTTAAAAATATATGGATCGTCTTAAATATGTGATAAATATATAATCCCATCAAATCAATGGTAGTTTTACATCATAATGCTCTGAGTATGATTCCGTGGACTAAAAATACTTTCCTTCGGCTTGTATTGTTGTAATCTGTGGAATCATACTTGGAACATTATGACATAAATCCAACATCAATTTTGTAGGAATATCTACATGTAAGTATTTGAAGACCAGAAGTACATGTATGACTTGTAACTTACCTTGAGGTATAATTCTATCTCTGTCTAATAATCTTGTTGAATTGAAGTCATTAATGACATGTTGATATCTAACTCCATTGAACACTTGTACATATGGTTTGCCTCTGTCTGACAGTAGAAGTTCACCAGGTCCTGTAATCATACATTAGAGTAATTATAGTGGGTTCTTGTAATGTCGTATGTATCTACAACTGAATTCATATGACCAGCGTAGACACAATTGTGATTTTCCAGATAAACTCAATTGATAAGACCCTTGTATATAAACAATGAAACTCTTTGAAAAGTTGAATTCAAACAATCAATGACAAGTGTGGTAACTGATAACAGGAGGTCATAAACTACAACGATGCCTTAGCTCTAATGAAGTTGATGTTATTAGGGTCTGTGTACAGCTATTCTAAAAACATCAATTTCAGTCAGTCTAAGACATCATTGTATTGTACAACCTCCTGTAATCAGATACCAGATTGGTTGGTTGAATTCAACTTTTCAAAGAGAGTACAGTGTAGTTGTTTATATACATGGGTTTTATCAAATGAATTTATCTTGAAAATCATAGTTGTGTCTATTCCTTTTGAGCTCCTCATATGCATACAATTGTAAGAAATGAAACTCTGTTTAATATCAGGGTTTCCAAACCTTAGCAAAACAGCTGTTATATAAGGCAATTTGATTACACACTGAGCATGCTCAGATGAAAAGGATTGTGAGAACATTTGTTGTTACGGTAACACCAAACATAGGAAGAATTGCTGTGCATGACTTACAGTACAGTAGTTTTCAATACTAGGTAATATAAAGTCTTACATTATGACAATAACATGCGATATTCAAGTCAGTGCCAAGATAAATCATTGCTTAGTTTGGCCACTAGAGGGTGCTATTTGGACAGATACAGTATTTCAGTATTTTTAACTGGAAGTGTAAGCCAAAATAGATTAACATTGCCTTACCAAAACTTCTGTAGAAAGCATCGGAGTCTGCATTCAACTGTTTAAGGCTACCGTTCCATGATGGTACAAGTTTAAGAAAAACCCACTGAAAATAACAGAATCATAATTAAACATGATGTACTTATTTATTCTTGAGATTTTCATTATGTCAACTTTTCCTAGTTAAGCCCACCCACTCCTTAAAGGGGTATGCCTCTCTGGGAAATACCGGGAAAGACATTTTCATGAACTTTGGGTTCTGGAGAGGTTTTTTTTATGGTTTTACATCACCTAAACATATATCATTCTTCAACTCATGCTCATATCTAAATTTCTTTCATAACTCAGTTAACTGTGATTGATTTATAAATAAAATTGATGGAAATTCACAAACCTTTTTGACCATTGTGTAGACGTCCATTTCAACTTGTAACACAAAAAGATTTGAAGATTTTGTCAATATCTCCATTAGTTCTAGACTGTACCAAGAATAAAAGAAGTGTTATGATCAGAACAGAAGGTTTACCAAGTTATGATAAAAATGTTACAAACATACGTCTTTGGCTTATCTTTGAGATGTTGTTGTAGTCATTGAAGTATGTAGGACTACTTCATGATTACAAACGCTATCAAGATTCCATAAGGTTACGTATTGTTGACAAACAAGTAATAAAGTTTGTAGCTGATTCATGACTGTTTACATATGGACAGCAAGCCATATGTGTGTGTGTGTGTGTGTGTGTGTGTGTGTGCGTGTGCGTGTGTGTGTGGTATGTACATGTATGTAAATGTATTTACGTTACGTACACACATGTCGATACGCAAGCAAGCATACATGTACATTTTATGTGTGTGTGTACATTGTACATGTGTAACGCGTATATTGTAAGTATGTGTGAGCGTGTGTGTGTACATTGTGTGTATACATGATGTCTTTTTGTAATGATACTTACAATACTGTAGTGTATCTTACCTTAGTTCCCTGAGAAAAGAGACACTTTGTGCTAACATCACATTTCTCTCTAACCAAGATATACATCTGTCAAAATAGGACAATGACAACAAATATTAAAGGGCTAACATGGCTATAAATGGGGGGGCAGATGACTTTAAATGTGTAACACACTCATACAGCATCTATGAAACTGCCGTTTTAGAGAGTATTACAGATTTCTATATCCTAATATTGACTACAGTATCATAAATATACGTAAAAGAAATCTACAAACAAAAGTTCCAGCTCCTATTTCTTTGTTGACACATCTTTTGAATGCAGATCCTTTGTTTTAAAATAAAAGTGAAGAAAAAGCTTTTTCAAATACAGATCATTGCTGTATATTGTACACAGAAATAGGAAGACCGATCGGATGCATGAAGTACAATGAAAATAAAAACTTTGGGGGACGTGATGCACATTCAGATAACCAAACAATTTGATTAATCATGCTTTGGATAATTGGGGTTTTACTATAGTTAGATATAAACAATCTTCATTTTCCTGAAGTTCCCTGAAGATATGCCCATCAAGGGTAACAAATTGAATGCCTTATTGTTAGTTTGCTGTTGTGTCAAAATATCCACTACTGGTGTTTAACAGTGATATAGATACCAAAGATATTTTAACTACATAAATATGTGAGAGAGTTCATGCATGTGATATTGTACCATTACCCCATGTTGCAACATGATAAACTGATGGGTTTTTGTATACAAAAAGTTGTAAGGGATTGATGTACAAGGTGGTAAAGAGTTAATCTTTATGGATTAGAAAATGTCTATTAGCTGTAGAACCCACTAATGTGATGACCTGGGATTGAAAAACACCCCTTTACATGATTATATAATGTCTGCAAATTTCATTTCTGTTATGACTTTGACTTATTTCTCCTTTGCCAACCTGGGCTCTAAATATGACACTCACACCCTGTCTCATCTTTGTGCATGGTTTGAAGTACATTTTGTACATGTATATTGACTCAAGCATGTCATAGAAATGTTTGTGAATGCCCCTTGCTTGATTCACAGAGTGAAGTCAAAATAACACCACTCCCCCTAACTAACTGGATGGTCAAATGTGTGTGAATGATCCTGCATGATTCTCAGATTGAAGTCAAAATAACACCATTCCTCCTGACTGGGTTGTGACTATATGGAATAAATTTTGCCGTCTGTCAAATTCACAGCAAAGGGAATGATATGTTTTAGTTGTAATCCAGACTGGATCATGTCAAGTAAAAGTTAAATAAATTAACGTCAAACACTTACTTGCTTGCTACATCTGTAAGACCATAGGCTGTGGCTGCTGCATGGTAAGCACACACTGTCTTTGCACTGGCAATAACAATACACATAAAGCAATCAATCAATCAATCAATCAATCAATCAATATTTGTAAGGTAAAAAGGTCTGCAAACATACAATGAGAATAACAGTCAGGCAGTATGCCTGTATTAGGGAGTCATTATGCTGTGATGCCTGTTCTTGGGGGTAGGTATATGATGATGCCTGTACTTGGGGATCAGATTATTTTTTATAAAATAAAGTTCTAGCAAGATGTCAAGAAAGACTCATCCTTCTTGAATATCATGGCAACTGCCATCACATTTTCCACTTTCAAAGACTCATCCCTCTTGAATATCATGGCAACTGCCATCACATTTTCCACTTTCAAAGACTCATCCCTCTTGAATATCATGGCAACTGCCATCACATTTTCCACTTCAACACTCACCTAGTTGTTTCTGTCATGATATCTGCACACTGATTAATCAAACCATCCTGAAAGTCAAACATATAAAAATTAGGTTTAGAATAACTTGGAATAACTTTTCTGTGAGTTGCAAGAATGAGTGTTCATAAACTCTGTCTTCATAATTATTGATCTTGCTAATGAAAATTGCTAGTGACAAAATCAAACAATTTCTAGGAAGTGTATCCCAAAGTTTCACAGACATCTCATCAACAATCACTTTTATACAACATTAGACTAACATTTTAAGGTTGGTTTACATTAACATAATTGTACAAGATGCTAATTACTATACATGTACAAGTAAGAGTAACTTTATAATTTATCTATACTGACATAGTATTTATTGTTTTCAATTTTTTTTATCCCATATAAAATGACAATTTAGATCAGAGATGGTGGTGTGGATGTGTGTGTGTGTGTGTGTGTGTGTGAGTGTGTGTGTGTGTGCGCGTGTGTGCGTGCGTATGTATGTATGTATGTATGTATGTATGTATGTATGTATGTATGTATGTATGTATATATGTATGTATGTATGTATGTATGTATGTATGTATGTATGTATGTATGTATGTATGTATGTATGTATGTATGTATGTATGTATGTATGTATGTATGTATGTATGTATGCATGCATGATGCATATACATGTATATGTGTGTGTATGTATCTGTAAATCAACCTTGGCAATCAGTCAATAGAATCCAGTAATCAAGACACTGTAAGTAAGTTACTTACTAACTGTAGTAGAGTTGCTGCAGCCAGTATAGATACTACTCGTGATGGACTTATTAAGACATCATCTCTGTAAAGGGAGCCTAGGGTAACTGTCAAAGCTGTAATCAAAACAGAGTGAACTCTTGTCAACTCTTTTTCAATTCTGAGTTGACTGTCTTAACATGGATGTTGTGACTTGTGTCCTTGTACACTAATTGGGAAGTGTAATTTGTACACATGCACATGACCTTATTACATGGACTTACAAAAATGTAGTGATGGCTTGTCAGTGAAGGAGGACCCAATGTATCATTGTTTATTTAACTGCATGGTTCACAAGTTTGACACCACTTGGATCTGATTGAGAATAGAGTCATACTGACTACCAGTAGATATATTTGACTTCGTACTCAAGTAAGAATTTTCTCAGACTAGCATTACAAGATCCTTTTGCATTTATTTGTTCTATTTTTAATTAAGATCATACTTGAAATAAAGATAATAGTTAGTATAATTTTCACAAAAACATAATATCTATATATAATATGATGCCAATACCTTCTACATCAATAGTATCATCAGGTATGTCAATGTTTATCATAGTTGCATTGGACTCTCTCCATGATCCACTGAACATGCTGGAAAAATAACCAGACTGAAAGACAAAGTACACAAAATAGATAGAGTGAGTGAAAAATAATTGAATTTAAAAAAAAAGAAGAAAAGAGAACAGTGAAAGTTTACATGTATCATATGAAAACAAAAACCAGTGAGCCTAGTTAGTTAGTTAGTTAGTTAGTCAGTCAGTCAGTCAGTCAGTCAGTCTGTCAGTTTGTCTGTCAGTCAGTCAGTCAGTCAGTCAGTCAGTCAGTCTGTCAGTCAGTTTGTCTGTCAGTCTGTCAGTCAGTCAGTCAGTCAGTCAGTCAGTCAGTCAGTTTGTCTGTCAGTCAGTTTGTCTGTCAGTCAGTCAGTCAGTCAGTCTGTCAGTCAGTTTGTCTGTCAGTCTGTCAGTCAGTCTGTCAGTTTGTCTGTCAGTCAGTCAGTCAGTCAGTCAGTCAGTCAGTCTGTCAGTCAGTTTGTCTGTCAGTCTGTCAGTCAGTCAGTCAGTCAGTCAGTCAGTCAGTTTGTCTGTCAATCAGTTTGTCTGTCAGTCAGTCAGTCTGTCAGTCAGTTTGTCTGTCAGTCTGTCAGTCAGTCAGTCATTCAGTCAGTCAGTCAGTCAGTCAGTTTGTCTGTCAGTCAGTTTGTCTGTCTGTCAGTCTGTCAGTCTGTCAGTCAGTCAGTCAGTTTGTCTGTCAGTCAGTTTGTCTGTCAGTCCCGTCAGTCAGTTAGTTAGTTTGTAGATCAACAATATAAGACACTGACATAAAAGGGGAACAAAGAGGTGGCTGATTTTGTCCTAGTTGCACAGTTAATGTCCAGTAAGTCACAAAAATTCATTTTAGCCACCTCTACATAGCGTGACTTCTCCAAAAATATGAGAAATAAATGGATCAAATCAGCCGGCCATGGGTCACTCTATAGAGTAATGATTTCTGGATATTCAACCAAGAGTGGTGCTAAATTACATTTCTGATGTCACCAAGACCATTAATGACCATATCTATTGATACGTTCATCAGGTCGGTAAAACATAGTAATAATCTGTACTTGTACCATGACCAAGAATTCTTATCATTTACAAGCAACGGTCCACCTGTTCAGGTCGACAGGTTTTGTCAAACTGTCCATTTGCTGGCTTTACCGCTAGGTGACCACTACACCATATAAGAATCCTTGGTCATTGTACAAGAATGTATTATTACTGACTATATCTATTGTTTCTACTCTATGGTCATGTGATGTCTTACACCTAATTTCCATGCAGATTTAAGACAGAAACATTTAGACAAACCGATTGATATGGGCACTGGTGACATAAGCAAGTAAATAAACACCTCCGCTGTTTAAATACCCAGAATTCCCTACCCCAGTTTACAGCTTGTCTCTTCCTAGCTGATTTGAATACTTTCATTTCTCTTATTTTTAGAGAAGTCACACAATGCAGAGGTAGTGAAAGTGATTTACTGGACAATAACTAAAGCAGCTAGGATGAAATCAGTCTTGCCTTTATTCCCTTTACCAAAACTATAACATTTGTCATCAACAATTAAAAGGAACATGCAATATTTATCAGTTTGACTTTCAAATACTAGTAATCATAACACAAGTCATTGTACGCTGCAAACAACATTACTTGGCTCAAAAACATTTCTTAGTTTACATAATCTTACCTGACATAGATATACTTTGTGTAAATTCCAGTTCTTTCCCAATGCACTGATAGTCACATCACTGTTCTGACCATTTATAAATAAAGTTTCAAAGATGTATTTTGATGTTGTCTGTAGTTTCTTCCTGTATATTAAAGATAGTAACAAGATATTTCTGTATTATCAAGTCATAGATCACTGAGATGGTAAGTGGAGTGAGACATGATCCTTCTATGACTGACTGACTGACTGACTGACTGACTGATTGATTGATTGATTGATTGATTGAAGGATAGATGGACCCTCTGATGTTACCACTCCATTTTGAACAACATACAGTTTGTACAGAAAACAAGTGGTCTAGACTCTACAATAATTTTCTAACATGTCAAAAGCAGTCATAAAAAGTTGAATTTGAAAACAAACCTGATTGTACTGTTTGTAACTTAAAAACAACCAACCAAAATATTAGAGTACAGTTTAGATGTAGGGGTTAATTGAATCTCATTACTTCATGCTACATGTAACGACCAAAAATATCTGACTCCGTACTGAAGTCACAGCGTCATTGGACTACATGTAATTATAGTACTAATACATCCATGGTTGATTCGGTTTTATTTAATCCCATGGACCATCGACCAGCGTACTGTGGTGAATGTGAACAGCTAACATGTTCATCCTCAGACACTCAACATAATGTTGTCGGAGGATCACTTGACCTGTACCCTAAATATTAAATAGGTATAATTTATTCGAACACATAACAATTCCCAGAGGAACTACTATTTTGGTTACAAAACACAGACGAAACAAGTAAAAATACTAAAGTAAAAGAAATTATCAAATCTTTTTAAAAAGTCAAAATCAATAAAATAGTAATAATAATTTAAAAAAATAAATAGCTAAATAAATAACAATTAAAAAAAAATTTAAACAAATATACATGTATCGTAATTCCCCGGGCCATGGAAGTATGGGTTAATACTTCCATGTCCGGGCCAAGCTCTCGATGTGTGCATTTGTTCAACTTGGTTTGATATATGAATTTTGCAGAGAAAAATGTATTCCGAAAGATTGTACCATGTAGAAAAGGTATCACAAGAAATGCCACGCCACAAATTTTGTCACAGTAACAACTTTTCATAATATTTTAAAATTCTGGCCGTTTTTGTACACTTTGAATATTTGACAAGCTCCATGTGTAGTCTGCTGAATAAACTATACATATACAGTACCTTTTAGGTGTATGCAAGTACTCTGGGTCCGAGTCACTGTCAGTTTCGCTGTCAATTTCTTCATGAGGTCTCTTTTTGGATATTTTTTGTTCGTCTGCCTCTCGCCATCCTGAAAAATAGTTACCCATACTTCAAAATGTACAAAAGTTGCAGAGCAGAGACGCGGAAGTTCACTCTGTTTACAACTCCATTTTTTTCATTGATGTGTAAAGCGCCCTCAGTGTTATTACCTCGTACAAAGTAAGAATTTTCTTAGATGCATATTGTATGTTATGATACCGCTGGAATGCTAGCATTTTAAACAAAGGTACCTGAAAACGCTATATTGAGTAACTAGTAATTTTTAAAATCAAAAATTAAAAAAAAATATCAAGTTAGCATGCAAAATTTAAACAAACATGTGAGTGTGGCTAGAAGTAGTTCTATTATTCATAGGGGTGTCCAGCAGTGCAGAACACTTCCATGAACCGTAGACCATACTAACCGCATTTTGTCTCCGAAATGTTTGACTTGAAACCGACTCTTTTGCTATCTCTCTGTGCTTTTACGCTTCTTTGATCGTATTCTGCCTCTTCATAAAGAGAAATTGCCAGCTCAAAAACTTTATGAATTGTTTACGTTTAATGTACCCCTTGTTGGAATAATAGCGCACCTAGCAACGCCCTCTAGTAACCGAGTAGCGTCGAAGGCAGGTGATCATCCGCACTGAGCCATGTTTTCATTAGTCGCATGAATAGTCAGTTGTCAAAATTACAACCATGTCGTCCGATGTCCATGTTTTACCATTCTCGCGGCGAAGTTCTTTATCGACAGTTAATTCAAATTCTACCTGGCGAGCAAAATACGGTGGTCGTGCCATGGGTAAAGGTGCTGTCCTTTTCACAGGTAAGATTTTTTGTACATTTCGTTTTATTTTGACGTTAATCCATCGCGATCTGTCTGCAGATGGGATCGATTGGCTGCTGTTGACACACACTGTGCTAAAATGTCGTGATCGCGCTGTATGGAAGGGTTTGCCGCGCCGGCCGGTGTCGCGGTATGGTTTTGAGTTTGCCGGTGTGACAGTATGACTTTTTATACATGGTTCAATCGCTAATAACAAGTTCAAGTTACTTGTATCAGTCACACCTCCCCACTCCCGCTGCGATGTTTTCGTTCGCAAGTCAACTTCATTCGCCGAGCTTTAGAAAGTAGATGCTAAAATCGATAAAGTTGTTACATCTTCAAAGGCAATTACCTCGTTAAACAAACCGACCAGAAAACTACCAAACACCTTACAGAAAAGATACGAATGGAGGAAACCTACCCAAAGGAATCATACAAAATTTGATCAAACTTTTTGAAGCCCATTGTGATACAAAATTATATTTACTCGTGTAAGGTACTTGCACCGTAATTCGGGCAGGAAATATACATATTATTAGTATTACCTTAGAACAAACATAGCATTTCAAGATGATTGCTTCACGCATGTGTTACGGTTTGATAGATTAAATATTTTTATTTATGGTATATTATTTTATGTCTTATGATTCATGTTTTTGTTTAAAATAGTAATTACTGTTTTAGTTATTTAAGCATTATATAACATAACTTGTAAATAAATGATTAGATTGGCATCTATTAGCACCCTACCAATTAGCTAAAACAAAGGTGTTACATTTTAATTAATTTGTAAAGGGAAGGAGAGGGAGAACTTGTTGGCAGACAAAGGTGTGTTGTTTGTCACTTTGATAAACGTTGTATTTGGCAGTTAGAAGGCATTTTGACCTAAAGCAGAGACTCTCTATTGACAAGAAAAAAAATATTGTCCTTTCTGGACCCTTAAAAGCATTAAGCCTGATACTCTATATTTACGGTGTTTCAGATCACTGGTCTGAGCACATAAACCAAGTCATTAAAGGTTTCAATAGTATAGAAAAGCAGCCACTAATATTCTTGCTAAATATATTTATTTTTTTTTCTTTAGCTTTCAGGTGTGATTTTTTTCCATTACATTGAAAAATGATAAATAAGTAGATTTTATTAAGTCCGTGTTATCATGACATAGACAAATGACAAACCTATATCTTTAGATTTTGTTTTAGTTCACAAAATAATTCAAAATTCTGATCTTACAAATTGCATTCAAAAAACCTTCCATTCAAAACTTTTCAACATGAATGGTGTTACCATGGAAACTTTTCAGCAATAAATGAGTACCAAAATGGTTGAATCTTTGACAAGTTTTGCTCTGCAGCATGTTTTTAAAAAAATAAATAAAAGCATTTTGATTAAGTTGCAATTAGAATTAGAATGTAAACATCATGTAAACCATTAAAAAAACATAACTGGAATCATCTTTACATATTTTTAATTAATACAAGAAATCAATTGGCTACTTATAGTATTAGAGTGGAAATGAAAAAATTGATGTGAACTTTTTGTATATTATTTACCAGTAAAACTGTTGTATAACAGGTGTTAAGTCTGTGTGTATTTGTTGAAGTAGACTCAGAGAACAACACACAGTACATACAATGTTGAGTGATGTAATGTAACTAGGTAGTAATATTAATCCATCTACTATATTTGTATTTGATACAAACCAGGGGCATGTGGTATTACCCAGGATAATAACTATTGACATTTTAGGAAATATCTTGGAAACCATAGCTTTGTGCTGTATTTGTTTTTCTTCAAGCTATGCATAATCCTCCCATTTCTAACCACTTTTTCAATTACCAATCTACGTTTTTAGCCCCAAACTATGACTCTTCAAGGAGGTTATATATTGGTTCGTTTTTTCCATCTGTCCATCCATGTCTGTCCATCTGTTACACTAACAAAAGTTACACTACATGTAGTGGTCTAAAATTCAGTCCTACCCTCCCCTTCTCCAAATTGTCTCCCCTTCCTTTCAGCTCAACTGCAGAAGTGTCCGTATTACACACCATCTTACTTTCAATTGTAAAAAAATCTTGAATAACTTGAAACGTTGGCAGCTGTTGTATTTTATAGGTACTGTATAATAACTCACACCTTTAATCACAAGTCTACAAAGAAACAGTCAAATGATGTCCTTGGTCCAAATGATATGACATTTTAGGGGAAACTATCAGAAACTCTGAGCACGATGATCAATTCAAAGGTTTTATTTTTAAAAATTGTTTGATTCATACTTAACATTTGTTCAATGTCATAAATGTCACAGGCTTCTTCATCCGTAACATACCCAAAAAATGTACCCACCAAGAAAGAGGCTATGATTTCATTCTGCAGAAATGTATGTGCTCTGGCTTGCGAGAATGTGGATGGTGGTACTGTGTTTATAGAGAGATGGAATTCTATTATGTTTAACATAGCTGTATGAGACATTACAGCGATGGAATTCTATTATGTTTAACATAGCTGTACAAGTCATGCAGTGATGGTATTCTATTATGTTTAACATAGCTGTACAAGTCATGCAGTGATGGTATTCTATTATGTTTAACATAGCTGTACAAGTCATGCATGTTGGAATTCTATTATGTTTAACATAGCTGTACAAGTCATGCAGTGATGGAATTCTATTATGTTTAACATAACTGTACAAGTCATGCAATGATGGAATTCTATTATGTTTAACATAACTACAAGACATGCAGTGATGGAATTCTATTATGTTTAACATAGCTGTACAAGTCATGCAATGATGGAATTCTATTATGTTTAACATAACTGTACAAGTCATGCAATGATGGAATTCTATTATGTTTAACATAACTGTACAAGTCATGCAGCAATGGAATTCTAATGTATAACGGTACAAGACATTACAGCGATGGAATTCTATTATGTTTAACATGATGGTACAAGATATAACACTATTGTCAGGGTCTTTGCCATTATTCTGATGTCTCAAGTACACAGAAGTTGTAAAAAGATTTTTGGCTAGAATTGATTAGAAGTAGAACAAGTAGAGAATGCCTGTTGAGTTAGTAGGGTGTTTTCAGACTATTCAATAGCAGCAATTGTACAGTTAGTGTGAGTATTGATACAAGGACAGATAAGATTCCCTTTAGGAGGCTACCATGCATACCTGTCTTTGTCTGGGCGTACAATAAGATCTTGAATAACTACCACTACGCTGGAATTGTGCGACTTTTAACGGATTCTTCAAACTGTGTTAAAGTGTGAAAGTTCACTGCAGTTTGCTTTGTGATATTTGATCATTTCATTGGTCCATGCAAAGTTTAACTCCTTTATTACTCTCCAGCAAAATTAATTAAAATCTTTCGCTATCATTTTTTTCTGTAACCTCTTGACAAATTTCCTATCTGGTTTACTTCATACTTCACAGACTGCCTTCAGATTGGTTGAATTGTATGCACAATGATCTTTGATCTTGGTTATCAGACTGTTTTCACAAATTCAGTTGTATAGGTATTTCTATTGATTGGTATATTGATTGGCTGGACAGGGATTACTTCCAACAATGTCAGAACAGAAGAGTTTATGTTTATAAGTTTGAACACAAAGAGTAAATGGATCTTTATGGCTAGAACTCTGAGTAAGTTTAAAATAGTATAGAATTTCAATGGTGACAATTGTTACAGTACTTAGTGGCACATTGTAAATTGCCTTATTGTACTTTGTAATCCATTTTCTACAATAAATTCTTCAGTTACTAGGCTACCTTAGCAACCTTATATATTTACACTTTATCTGTTGGCCATAACTCTTTTAGAGTAGTCGTATAAAACAGACAGAGTTTGGAATTAATGCCTGCCTTGTCTGTCCGGCGCCTGTATATATTTTGTAAGGCAAGCAATTTTTTTTCGGAGTTGTATGCTTTGTTAACCTGCAAATTGAACTAAAAAGATTCCTGATCTACTCAATATGAAATACTCATATAAATAAATAAATAAATAAATAAATAAATAAATAAATAAATAAATAAATAAATAAATAAATAAATACAATGATTATCTAGGCCATAGAGACATCCCTAGTTTCAAGTCTGTTGTATATTTATATATAACACTTGGAGTAATTATACTGACTCCAAGGTAACACTAAGTAACACTATTACTCAAATTCATAAATCGGTTTAACTTTTTTCAAATCATTAGTAGTTGAGTGTTATTTTATTGTTGTGTAGTTACATTGTATCTGTATATCATTGACCATAAATTACGATCTTGTATGACAGAATTTCATGTCAAATAAAATATACTCTAAAAAATATAGTCTATGTATATTGATTTAGATTCTATAGTTTATTAAAGTGAGTCTAGGGTTACATCACATTATTCCTACCTGTTCTATTATTTTATTAATTATTGATGAATACAAAGAGATCACCTTTCTTATATTTGGAAATTTCATTTGAAAATATTTTCCATATGGCAACCACATTTTAATCGGGTCGGCACCTTGTAGGTACAGGCTGTCAGCAGTTTTGATAATGGCAACCACATTTTAGTTGGGCTGGCACCTTGTAGATACAGGTTGTCAGCAGTTTTGATAATGGCAACCACATTTTAGTTGGGCTGGCACCTTGTAGATACAGGTTGTCAGCAGTTTTGATAATGGCAACCACATTTTAGTTGGGCTGGCACCTTGTAGATACAGGTTGCCACCGGTTATAATAAAGGGTAATCCCCCCTAAGAACCTTGGATATATATTGGCAACTGTATGTGTGTATGTACACAAACCAAAGATAGTATTATGCACAACACTGGCACTACACCAAAACTGGAGGTTATTGCATTTAGTGAGGAACCTGCATCCAGCATAACATATCTTACATTCTAACATGTACGTAGACACACAAATTATTCCATTGGTATTGTTTCTGTTATTTCTTATCTTGTTTGATATATAGTAATCACTGACATATTTACTTAACTTCACCATCACCATGGTTACAATGAACGCCCCTGTTACTATGTTCCATGGTTGTTTAGACACCGTCTAGACCGCTAAAAACCATTACCCCTTTAAAACCTGATACCCTAAAGGGTTACAAATATTCTATTGCCATGACAGCTGAGTGTTTTTATTGTTGGTTTTTTGGTTTTTGGGGGAGGGGTTTTGTTGTTGTTGTTGTTGTTGTTGTTTTTTGTTTTTGTTTTTGTTTTTTTCTGGGGGGGGTGGTGGACTGGGAAAACAATAACACATTTATTGCCCAAATCAGAAAGAAAACTGATAATGTTTGTGACAAATTGTCACAATATCTATAGCTGTTTGCTTTATCATAGTGAATACAAATATAGAGATTTCTATGATTGGTATAACATTACATGTCACTCATTTTCACTATAAATGTATTGATAACCATTATTGCACAAAATGCAAAAATACTGATCTGTGGTCACTGAAGTACAAATACTCATTAATTTTTGCTTTCTACAAAATAATCTGAGCATAATGACTTTCATTTCCTAGCTAAATATCTCATGGATTGTGAAACATTTTTTAAAAAAAAGAGAACTATTAAAATGTTAATTTTTTGTTCTTTTTCTTAGGTCCTGATGGAATAGGTGATTATAGAGTCCAAGTTGTCACTCATGATAGACAAGTAGGAATTGGAACTATGTCCAGAGAAAGTTCTAGTGAAGCCCAGTATTTACTTCGAGCAGCTCCAGGAACTCCTCATCCAAGACCCAAATCACGACGGGTTGGTGAAATAGGCTGGGGTGTTCCTTGGTATGCAGACAGACAATTACTTGGAACTGATATGCAAATTAAGGTAAGGAAAAAATTAAACTGGAAATAAAAAGTGTTAATGTTACATGTTTGATTGCAAATGACTGTTAAGTATTCTTCAGAAAGTATAATACTGTGAGTACCTTGTTAAAATATATAGCAAAAATTACACCCAAATATAATATAAACTTACTTGTGTCCTTAATTTCAGGATAAATGTACTACTACTACTAATTTCAGGACATATGTACTACTACTAATTTCAGCCTTACTGTTACATATCAGATTACCTACAGGCCACAACATCAATTATTCAACAACATGCTTGTAATTAGTAGTAAATTTGATACAACACAATTATTATTAATATCCGGGGCTAGGTGGTTTCCATGGCAACAGTGATTAAAACTGTACCCTTTATAAATTATTGATCGTTCTGTGCTAACAGTGTTTGTTTATATAGGCAATGATTGTATGTAAATGAAGACCATTCTATCTTCATATTTTTAAGGTGTTTTACCTTTATAACAAATTCGTTTGGCATAAGATTACATCATTTTATATTATCTTTTTTTTTGAGTCACTAACGTTAATAATTTCTCATCAAAAATATTTTTAAAAATGTTGATAAAATTTATTTCAAAAAGGGACATTTTGATCTTTTGTTAATCTAGAATCGTCATGTTGATAAATAAAATATTCAACATTTCAAACTGAAAACTTGGGAATTCAATTTTCCAATATTGTACATTTTGTACCATGAAAGGGGTACTATGTGTGAAGTATTTTGTGTTTTGATGATTATTTTGTGTACACTCCTGTGTTCATCTCTACTGTGTGTGTACATTTACATAATGACTTGATTTCATAATGTAAAGTATGAGAATTTCATAATCCTTAGATTATCTGATATTAATTTTAATATATTTTGATTTGACAGACGGGAGAATTCCGACAAGCTGCTGAAGACAGACACACTCATTTATATCAAAATCCATGGTATGTATACAGTATATATACCATATATACACAGATGTGTTAGGATCACAATGATGTACAGTATACAGTATATATATACCATATATATACAGATGTGTTATAGTACAGTGAAAATTACTTAAGTTGTACATATATAAATAAATACATATTTATTTGCCAAAAGTTGAAAAGAAAAGAAAATTGACGTATCAAGTGAGGAAATGGAATAAATGCCTAGTTGTAATAAAACCAACAAATGTGTTTAGTTTTAGTGTTGTTTGTTTGTTTATTATTTAGGTACCCTCACATATCTAGTTATACAGTGTTGTTTGTTTGTTTATTATTTAGGTACCCTCATAGTTTTACAGCATTGTTTTTTTTTTTATTATTTAGGTACCCTCCACCACAGAGGAGTCCATATATGTCTAATTCAGAAAGTTCTCTCTTCCCAATGCGTCCTCAAACAGTTCATGATTTCCGTACTTCTACTCCCAATGATAATGGTAGACGATCAGCAGGGTATACCCCAGATAGACGTTCCTCTGCAGGCTACTCATATGACGGGCGTTCTAGACCGTCTACAGCATCTAGTAATCGTAGTCGAATAGGTCTACAGTTAAAAGCAACAGAGTACAAGTAAGTTGGATTTCATATCTAATTCACAATCTGAGGCCAGTTACTATTTTATTTATGTTTGATTTCATATCTATCCTCTCCCCTCTTTGATATTACCTCTCCCTCAATTCCCTTCCCCTCGCCTATCCTGTCCCCTCATTGATAACACTTTCCCCCCTTCATCAATTTCACTTCTCTCCCCTCAAATACCTCCATCCTTCTCTTATATACCCTCCCCTCTTTATCCAAACCATATGAACTGCCAATTCCAGCACGTCACCATTCTGATAATTGTTTGTAACCAATTTAACACAACTACAAATCAAATATGAAAACACTTGACAAAATCTCTCAACTAATTATATCATCTTGTATGTTTCTTTTTGCAGAGTTTCACCAGTACCTGATTATTAAGTATTTACACAAGGGAAGTTCACCAAAGAAAAACAAACTATTTCCATCAATGTCCGTCCTATTCTTACACTTGCAGGTTCAAGTTTTCTTCTCTTTTCTTTTAACTACCAGTATTAGAGGAATAAAAAAGTATGATATTTCATTTCAACTTATATTCCATAGTTGGATACTTCTGTATTGTACAATGTAGATGCATATCTTCTCTGTGTTTATGATGTAGAGATCAACTTAATTCTGGTTAAAGGTGGCCTTACTTAATTCTCTGTTTCTCATCACCTCACTGACCCTATGGCCCTATAACTTTTCTATCTGGCAAAATATTTTTAAATGCTCTCTATGGCAGGATTAGAAAAAAATCATGTTACTAATTGTATGATGGCAAACCAAGTGCAGATCTGAGTGAAAATTATCATTTATTACTGAATTTGTCATTTAGAATGTTAAAATATGATTATGAATTGAAAGTATCATCATGTACACATATATCTTCTTTTTTTTTTACTTTAATTTAAAAATGTTTAACCAACTGACTGACCAACCCATCATTTCAAAATGCGATCTTGCTATTGAAGTGTGGCATATGCAGTTTGTTGTTGGTTTCCGGGTGGTTGTATCAAACAGAAAAGCTGCATGGTATTTTGTAATTGACTGTACATGCAAGTAAAGATTTATTTCAGGCTTTTAGAAGTCAAGCTTTTATAAAATTTGTAAAGTTTTTCGACTTTTATCAAAAGTTGGTTTTCAAGATATTTTTACATCACAACATGTGACAAATGCACACTTTACATAAATGTATTTCTTTTCTTTTTTAAAATGCGCTGTACTTTGAACTTAGATGAAAGATTGAAGAGAAAATCAAGCTTTAACCTAATTAAACATTCATAAAAGGGGAATTTTTATTATTTGTGGTTTTATACAAGCAGGGAAGTTTCCCAGCATCCCGGATTGCGGCAAAAGTTCCCAAAATGGCTACACAGTGAGGCTCAACATAGCAGAATTTTGACATTTTAAGCCACACAGCTTTAATACATTTCATTGTAATTGATTAAATACACACACAGGCTATCTAAAAGTCCAAATGTGTTTCATTAGATCTTTCCTTTAATTAACTGTATATATATATTAGAATACAATACAATCAAACTCCATCAGAAAGTTATAAAATTTATAAAACTATCAATTTTTTCATCTAAATCTTTTTCCATGGAGTATACTTTTGTGTAGTCTGAATGAATTTTCATTTCTCTTTTCATTTATCAAATTTTCATTTTTTAAAAAATAAAGAGCAACTTTTTTATATGCAACTTTTTTAGCAGCTCATTTCCTGAATTGTTATGAATTGTTGGAAACCATGCACACCTGTCCTCCCCATAATTAAATGGTAGATCCCTCATAATTAGCATATAACTGCATTTATTATGTAAATGTTCCAAGCATGTTATAGTAATTGGTTCTTTAAATACAGTTTAGTGAGCAATAGAATATGTTTACAAGTTCTCCATTTTTCATAGACAGCTAATCTCAGAAGATAAACGGTGTATATACATTATCAAAATACGGTGTATATACATTATTGATATACGATGTATATACATTATTGATATACAATGTATATACATTATCAAAGAAGGTAATCTCTTGCCGTATGTGGGATTGTTTTCTGACTTGAAAAAGTAAAACAGTATTGAAGAGCACTTTACCAAATATAAAATATTGCAAACAGGGTAAATCTGCTGTTAAGTTTACTTTCAAATCTTTTGTATATTTTGTTGCATTATTTGTATACAATGTATTTTCTTTGTTGCATTATTTGTATATATTTACTTTGTTGAATTATCTGTATGTGTATTTTGTTGCATTATCTGTATATAATATGGTTATGTGCATGGCGTAAAGCCATATCAAGTCTATGAATGATAAACTGCACGATAATAAATACACAAAGGTTTCAAGATAGAGAAACTAGGCAGTGTTTGAGAGGAATTAACAAGAACCAACTGTGATGTTTAAGAAAATAATAAATTATCATCAGTGCTGATTTACCATCACCACTTTGTGATTCACATCTGCATTTTTAGTAACTTTTTTTACGCCATGTGTTCATTTAGTAACCTGTTTACATCATGTATACATACAATAATATTTCTAGGTCTTGCAACTCTTATCTAAAGTGTTGGCATGATGTTAATACCACAATCATTTATAGCACTCATATCAAATGTACATGTATACTGTTTCAATTGCTTCAACCATCAACCCAGTATGTGGCATCTCTCAATCTGTAAACAATGTTAGCAGTGCAAAGTAAGTAAATAGTCATTGACTAGAATATAAACAATGTTAACAGTGCAAAGTAGTCATTGACTAGAATATAAAAATGTTAATAGTGCAAAGTAGTCATTGACTAGAGTGTAAACAATGTTAGCAGTGTAAAGTAAGTAAATAGTCATTGACTAGAATGTAAACAATGTTAATAGTGCAAAGTAGTCATTGACTAGAGTGTAAACAATTATAGCAGTGCAAAGTAAGTAAATAGTCATTGAATAGAATGTAAACAATGTTAATAGTGCAAAGTAGTCATTGACTAGAGTGTAAACAATGTTAGCAGTGCAAAGTTTACTTCACTGTTAACTGTTGTATTTGAACTGTTAGAGCCGAGTAGGAAATCCCATCACAGAATACTATGGAAGAAGACGCAATAAAGTGACTGATTACTTTCTAGTGCTTCAGACGATGTTGAATAAACATTAAAATTCATTTTTTGCTACTGTTAAAATGGAGTATACTGTCTTAAGTGGGTTGGCAGTTACCTTTCAGCTTTATTAGGCTACTCTCAAAGCACAGTTCTCAGGTCTTACTACAAGACTAAATTAAACCAGACTTCACACAGAACTTCGAAACAACAACTTTAATAACATGAATACAAAATTAAGAAATTAAAAGATCTGCAGTTACATCTTTATCTGCAGTTAAACTTTCATCTTTACTTGAACAAACTTTTCAGACATATCAGGTATTTTGATAGAAGTCTGAATAATGACAAAAGTCTAAAAGACACAGGATTGGAAACTTATAAAAACAGCTAATGCATCAAGCTACTTATCTGATAAAGTATGATAACTGGGGCCTAATGAACACTGCATTGCGTAAGGAAATGGGGGGGGGGGGGGGGGGGGGGGGGGTAATTGGACTGGCGACAATCACCAGGGACATCCATTACCACAATTTTAAGGGGTACACTACTCCAGGAAATTGAATTATCAAAAAGTATGGATTCTGGAGAGCCTTTTCATGATTTTACATCACCTACATTTATTTGTGATTTCAGAAAAACATTAAGTTAATCTTGTGCACTTATAGGTATCTTCTGGGACATTGCATCATGGGAGTCAGCAGAAATAATGTAGTGAAGTTGCACACTGAATATTCATGAGATCTTTTACATTGAAGGGTCGAGGCGGTATTTTGGACTCCTGAATATTCAGTGTGCAACCTGACTACATTATTTCTGCTATCTCCCATGATGCAATAGTCCTTAACAAAGAAACTCTATAAATGCGCGAGATCAACTTTATGTTTCTATGAAATTGCAAATAATTGTAGGTGATGTAAAAGTCCTGAAATGACACTCCAGAACCCATTGTTTATGAAAATGTCACTATTTCCTGGAGTGGTGTTGTCCTTTAACTTACTGATGACATTCAGCAAGTCTAATATCTATATGTATTCACATCTGGTCAATATCTTATAACAAACCTATTTCTTGATTGGAATGTATTAACACCCTCATGAAGCAAACACAGTGAAGTGCTCACTGGAACCCAAGTGTTCAAACAGGATACTGTTCCCAAAATGCAGAACTACCCCTTACTAAGTCAGAAAATCTTGCCATGTTTCCTCTTTATCCAAAAATAAATCTGAGATATGTAAGTCATGGCATATGCTGCTTATCTTCAAATGTATAAATATATATATGTTAAAAAAAATTTCAATTTATATATAAAATATTGATAACAAAAATAATTGCTTTCCACTATTAACTAGAACAGATACTGACACTTAAAGTGGCCATATGGATGAGAATTTGGTATTTACTTTGGATTTTTATTTGATAAAAAAGCTTCACTAAATTTTTCTACTTGAAAAAATAATGTGAAATAACATATACCAAGTCCATGTTCATAACTCAATACATTGCAAAAAGATGCAAAAAGTGCAAAAAGTTTGTTATTGTACGTACAATAACAAACATTTTACACATTGTTTAATGTTTTGCCGTTTATTGAGTTGTGAACATGGACTTGGTATATGTTATTTCACATTATTTTTTCAAGTAGAAAAACTTAGTGAAGCTGTTTTATGAAATAAAAATCCAAAATAAATACCAAATTCTCATCCATATGGCCACTTTAAGAACATTCTATGTCTTACGACTATCAATCTTACTTTTTGACAATTTTTTCAACCTGTTTTCAGAAACTGCATCTACTCTAATGGACGGTACAGTTTCTGACTCCTTAAATCTGATAAAGTAAGTAGTGACCTGAGCTGAAACATTGTTAGGCTCTACTGGACAAAAAAAACAAACTACTACTACTATCATGATAAAAAATGAACACAATAAACAGAGTGGCAATTGAGGTTTCTGTGTACTAGGATATATCACCTTTGTGCCAGGTTTGAAAGAAATCTGATATTGCATGTCTAAGTAATGACATATTATGGATAGACTGACAGATGCACGGAGACCATTGTAATAGTCCCACCTTCAGGGTATTCTAACTAAAACTATAATTGTTCTATGTGGTATTATTATAGATTACACAAATGGGTAATGGTGGTTACTTTGTAGTGTGGATATAATCACCCTGGAATCAAAAATAGTGTAACCACTGGAATTCCCAAAATGTACACTGCAAGATTGTAGAAGTCATCAGAAATGCTATCCTACTCAGTACAAGTACAATTAAACCAATATCCATTCAATAGTTTATGTCTACTTGTGGCAACAACATTCCTAGTACGTATCTATCTTTGTAAATGGAAACCTTGACTGCCACTGTTGTACTTGGCACTGATTTGGTGACAAATTAAAATGGACATGTACTTTGTTCTATAATGCCACAAAAATAAAACATCTGAAAATGCAAAGATCTATCACACTCCATACTTTCACTGATCACCTCTCTCTCTCTCTCTCTTCTAAAAATATGGAGTGGATTTATAACTATTATCTTGCTTCATCCCATTCCTACTCTTGGTTCATTTGAACTTTGAGTAAGTCTTTGGGCTAGACATTGAAATGAAACTTACTAAACGATATGCAAATATCACTATAACACAACATTTTCTGTCTCAGAATACTTGAATGATACAGTTTGTTTTTTTCACAACTACTTTTATGAAACTACAGAGTCGTACTTTAACTTTACATTGGAATAATATTCAACCTGTTGTGCATGTCATGTTTTCAAAGGATCACCTCAGAAAGTAAAATTCATTCACAACATCATCTTGGTTAATTCCTTCAACCAATACTAAAACAGCCATCAGAGTATAGAAAACTATATGTGTATGTAAAAACAACTTCACAAACTATAATTCTTTCTTTCAGTGGCTGGATTTTTCCTCATGATTTTAACTTCTTCCCAATAAAACTGTTTACAAAATACTTAAGTATTTCCTTTCAATACCACAATACTAAAACCAATTTGTGACATTCCCGTGGGAAAAGCTTAAAAAGAATCCCTAACATACAATTATTTCATTCTACATCATTGTACTTGAAAGAGCAGTTAGTATGATATTTTACACTGCCAATGATTTGAAAAATTCTGAGGATACTCCTTGCTACAAATTAGTTTTAATGTTACAAACATCTACACTGACAGTGCGCCCTCTATGGTAGTCCTGTTTAATATTTCACTCTCCATATATGCAGTGCCTCCTTCCAGTCGTTACCCTCCTTCAACCCTACCCTCCCAATATTTTTAACTGACAGTGCACTTGCATCAACATGCTGCAATATTAGGTTTAGTTTGTGTCTATGTTAGCGTGCTGATAGTTTATCTGCTGTTGTCGTCATTGTGAGATGACTGCCATCCTGAAACTCTGTGGTTTAGCTAACAGATTCTCCTCTTGACTATAAGATACATCGTGGCACTTGACCAATGTGTGAAGGCGCCCGGTCACCATGTACCTTATGAACTAACTCTCTCAAGACTATAAGATATGTCATGTGGTTCTACCCTCACTGGCCTGCAGGAATTGACCGATGTGTGAGGGTACCCCGTCACCACATACCTTACAAACTAATTCTCCCCTCACTGGCCTGCAGGTACGTATTGACCAATGTGTGAGGGTGCCCCGTCACCACGTACCTTACAAACTAATTCTCCCCTCACTGGCCTGCAGGAATGTGTGAGGGTGCCCCATCACAGCATATCTTACAAACTAATTCTCCTCTACACTGTACTATAACCCTGAACCAATTTAACCTAACAATACTCAATGATTCTATTACCTAGATAATATGTTCTGTACAAAACAAGTTTTGAATAACAAATATATAAGAAACATAATTTACTCCAATAAGAGATACAAAATTCTCTTTTTTAAAAAAATACCCTGTATAAAAAAGTGACACTGAATAAATAACATAAACAAAGTAACAACTGCTGAAAATATGTAAAATAGGTAATTTGATATGCATATCTTTTTGTTATACCAATGCCAACATTAATTATTCCTTGTAATGTTTCAACTTATTACTTGTGAGGCCTAATAAAAAAAATTGCGTGGTTACACTTAATTTTAGAATAGGTGGGGTAGGTAGATTTTTTATTTTATTTTATTTTTTTTTTCTGTGTCATTGTTTTCCAAATGGTCTCTGTGTTGTTTATTTCTTCCTATCAGATGTACAGCCATTACAGATTGGAATAATAGTTTTAGAGTGTCTTTTTAAGTTGATGTCAGTTTCCACATCCACTATTTCTCATGAGACCACAATTTTTTGGGATTTTTATTATTTTTTTCTTGAATAAGTAAAAAAAAGTTTAGGGTTGGCAGTGAAAAGTTAGGTGGGGTCGGGTAACCGGAACCAAACAATTATTTTCATTCGTCCTGATGTGGAATGATATGATAAATGCAGTTTTATTCACATTTATTGCGATCGGAATGACCGACCTTTCTGATATAACTAGACACAGCAATTCTGAATAAAAACAAATTACTGCTGTTCTTTGCAATCAATGTAGTCTAGATGCTACCTGTGGTATTGAATCATCTCATCACCTTGTCTAACTCAATGACAAATTATGAAGTAAAAGTTGTTCATGCAAATGAAACCTCTGCCTGTTAGAATGATGTGTAAACAATGTATAAATAGCATCCTGATACAAATATACCATATTTGGACATGTTATAACTGCCTCCAGTAAACACTAACGGGGAGAATTCTGCGATTGATTAACATGGGGATGATGACTGATTGGGTAACTTAGATTGAATTTAACCTTTCATCTCAGGAATTCACTGGACTAGACTTAAAGAGAGATCTAGAGATTCAATGCCATGGATAACACTAGACTATGATCAATGTTACCATAGCTACCCGTTACCATAGATACCCACAACTTTTGCAACAAAGCAGATAAGAAACATAGTGATATGGACTAAACAAGGAAGTGGCATATGGTAATAATGTTGAAATGGAAATACAGGTACCAAGAGTAGAATACACCCTTCTGTGACCTCATACTGTAGATGTGAACACTTTTTGATGATGTCACTGGATTTTGTGCACCTTTTAAATAATTACATCACACTGATAACAGAAGTTACAGCTACTGAGATTTTCTTGAAATTTGTACACATGTAATGTATTCAGAGGTATGTGTTTTTGTTAAGTTGGTAACCATGGTAACACAAGGGAAAATATGGTAAAACTGGTATACTTTCCCCATAATGCATTTCATAATTTTGTTTGATAGCCACACTCACGTACCTGAGTAAACTAGGTAGATTTGACCTACCTACTGCAGTCGTAACAAAAACACTAATTTAATCAGTGGTTAGGCCTAACAAACAAGATTGTGTGATTCCGATTACACTCAATTTTAGAATAGGTGGGGTACATAGATGTTGCATTATTTTCTATATATATATATGTATTTTCATCTGTGACTGTCTAGTTCAGGTAGATATGTGTTCCTTTGTTTTCCATATGATCTCAGTGTTATTGATTTCTTCCCATTAAATGTACAGCCATTACAGATTGGAAGAACAGTTTTATATTGTCTTTTCAAGTTGATGTCAGTTTTTGCATCCACTATATCTTGCGAGACTTCATAGTGTTTGCAATTTTATAATTTTTTCTTGAATATGTAAAACAAAGTTTAGGGTTGGCAGTGAAAAACTAGGTGGGGTCTGGTAACCGGAACCAAACAATAGTGTTTATCAGGCCTTACAGTACACTTTTTCCAGTAACTGTTCCACAATTGGCAGTATCTTGATTCAAGGTACCTTGCCCAGACACATTTTAATAACATTACCAATGACTCTCATGATGACCACAGAGGGCAGTCTTACAGAAAGAAGAGTCTGTCTGATAATTCATGAGATGGTTCCTTGTGAATGTTCTGTCCTACCAGGTAAGCTAATTTGTGAGCATACTGACACGGTGCTGGTACACGAACAGTGCCTGGCCAGTTGTAGTATAGATGGGTCAACTTATATGATAACCTGGAAGTAAAACACATCAAATATTACAACATTTCTGATGTATGGTCTTCACATTCACTGACAAATTGGAAATAAAAAATAATTAATGTTACAATATTTCTGATGTTTAGTCTTCACATTAAAAGACAAATTTTCCATAATGATACAATTCCCCAACAAAGTGCACTCACATACCTGAACTTTCATCTCAGCTACTGTAAGTATTGGACACTTAGAAACCAATGCCCGGTTGCAGTCAAAAATTTAGGCAAGAAAAACAGTTGTCCGGCAGTTATACAAACTGTTGAACAAATAATGATCTTATCTACTCCCTATCAATCCACTGATCAGCTATAGCTATATGGTGATTGACAGTTGTGCCAGGTTTGGTTGAAATGGACTCATCGGTATCATACGGCTGTCCACAGACGGGTGGACAGACACAGGTTGTTACCATAGCCCCCTCCAGGTGATGCCCATTGAGGGCTATAATGATATTATCTAATTCCTATGAATCCGCTGATCAGTTAGCTCTAACGTGGGAACCTGGGATTGAATCATGGGCCTTTATATTGAGTCTCTATATTACAATGATTTTACAGATATTGTATAAATTGAGGATTTTTTATGATGAAAATGGCCATCACACTATCTACAAGAGGAAGACAAGTCTCAAGAGAAGTTACCCACACACCTCTCAATTCCTTAACGCTGTTTTTTCTCAACTTGTGGTTTTTTTGTGTACAAACAAATATCCCACTGGTAGAAAGAGGATTAACTACTTTATTTCTGTGCAACTAATGAATGAAATAGTTGGATGGACAAACCAATCGCATTATAGCCCCTCGAGGCTATGCCTGAAAAGGGGTGAGGCAGGAGCTGGTTATATATTGAATTAACTTACCTCTGCATGTGGTCTGGTTTAAGATTGGAGCCATCGTAGACTACTATATAGTGAGTAGGTGAGACTGTACCTTGGCGTACATGTTGACTAACTAGGAAATAGTCATACCAGTTGTTCATAGTCACTGTGTGATCCATTACAAGACCAGGTCTAGGGTTGTCAAACTGTCCATTCTGTGGTGAGAACAAATGTCATGTACATTACAGTGTTCAGGGTTACAACAATTAACAATCAGATAGTGAAATATTGTCATTTCGGACAGTAAATACTTACAAACTATGGGTGTTATGGGTTGTATCACTGACGGACGGAACACTTGGGTATTACGGGTTGTATCTTTGATGGATGGAACACTTACAAACTCTGGGTATTATGGGTTGTATCAGTGATGGATAGAACACTTACAAACTCTGGGTATTATGGGTTATATCAGTGATGGGTTGAACACTTACAAACTCTGGGTATTATGGGTTATATCAGTGATGGGTTGAACACTTACAAACTCTGGGTATTATGGGTTGTATCAGTGATGGATGGAACACTTACATATTCTGCAAAGATCCTGGTATTAATTCTCTTCTGTACGACTACTACGGCTAGTTTAGGATCATAAGTTTCACCAAAGTGACCAAAACATTCCTTTAACTGTGTCACTTCGTAGTTGCTAACAAAAGTTAACTGACCCTCTCCAACACCATCACGAAACACAATAATACGATCTGGAAGTGTATGGTTAACCTGTAATAAAATAATAGATATATCTACATGCTAATAAAGTACAATAGTTATATAGGTACCAGAGATTACTTGCAATTATGTATGCACATACTAGTGGTATTTACACTGCAGTGCAATACTGAAAAAATCACTGCATACCTGCATGCAAACAATATGCAATAGAGGTTGTGATCGTTCTTTGGACACGAAAGAATGTGACCATACAGTATAACACAGACACAGACACACAGATACACTACACTTACAACATTTAGATACAGACAGACAGAATGATAGATAACCCAAGGGGTTCTGTTGTTTTGGAAGACTTCATACTATAGTGATTTTGCTATGGTTGGAGAACCCCAGTAACAGAGATGGGGAAATATGGTAAAACTGGCATTAAAGGCCTAACAGAATTTGGTTTTTATCCTACATTGAACTATTGGTCATCACCCCCCCCCCCCACCCAAGCACCCACACACACCCACACACACACCCCTCCACCCACCCACACCCACACACACACCCACCCACCCACACACACACCCACCCACCCACCCACACACACACGCACACACACACCCACCCACCCACCCACACCCACACACACACACACCCACCCACCCACCACCACCACACTTAAACAAAAACACTCTATTTAACGAAGAGAAAATTATGCAATACATTGGCAATAAATTCACCTCATGGTATTTCCTGAGTGCAGCAGTCAAACATAGTTTGAGACCATCCATCAATTCCTGCTGGGGTAACTGGAGGCAAACCCTGGAAAACCATCTGGTCAGGGAACTAGTGATCAAATAGGAATTCAAAAGACATCATAAGTTTCATTTTATGAGCATGATCATTTCAACAATCACCTGGTCTTGGTATAATTAGATGTCATTCCCCTATACTTTTCTTCGTTCAAGCAAAGGAAAATACAAGTGACCTAAGGGGCCTTTGTCACTGCAAGTCGCTGGACGAGTGGTGACAACCCTTAGGTCACTAGCATTTCCGGCTGAATGAAGAAAAATATCAGAGAATAACATAATTATACCAGCACTAGTAATATCACAGAAAAATCAACATAAACAGTGATGAAGACGCATGTTGTCGTGACATAGAACAAGCGACCTATCGGTCAGAATAGCTCCGCTGTTTTTTTTTTAATTTAATTTTTTATTTTGGTGACATGTAGAAGTGGTTCAGGTCTTCAGCTCTTCGAGTCACTATGCAGTTTTGTTTTAGCGATGCAATAAAGTGGTTAGTGGTTTCATATGATGTCTCACTATAAAACACATTTTACACAGAAGTTGGTAATGTATTGTACTTTTATACCATAGTCACCATTTTATAACAAAAATCTACTGTTATGAAAAATTGCACAAAATCTCAGAAAAAAATGACTGGGAAATGCACACAAGAAAAAGAAAAAAAGAGGATTTTGAGGTTGGCTATAAGTAATTCCAGTGTCTTACAGCTGTAACCCTGGAAAATTTTAATGAAGAATGAAATAAACTAGGGATCTAAAATATTTGAGGCAATTTGAATTTCAATTTTCTAACAAATTTACAAAGTCAACAACATTCAACTTGTTCTAGTTGTGGTAGATATATATAGGGAAGAAATGTATTAATCGCCATCTTAGTTTCCGTACGGCGACAATCTCAAGTACCCGGAAGAGAGTCATTCTCAGCCATACGTTACAGTGGTAACACTCGTTCATGTTCGGTTACCTTTCACAAAGAAAACACAACGAAATGGTTGAAATGATCTTTTTTTAATTTCTTTTCATCACAACAACAAAATCTGCGTGATCAAAAGTGTTGTAAACTAAACCAGAAAGAATTATCGGACTGGCTAAACTTCCCGATGAACTGGAAGGTCCTACTACTTCCAAGTAAGCCTCGATAGTACTATAGTACGTGAGAAAATCGTCTCAAACTAGCGATACAACTTTCAAAATATAACTTGACATGTCTTCATTTGTTAGAGTTATACAATTCAAGACGGGTTTTCACTCGAAAACAACAATTCTGTGAATAATGACAGTGACACTCTGAACGCAGCGATTTCTCGGACGATGTTACCACTGTAACGTATGGCTGACAACGACTTGCTTCCGGGTTAGTCCCTCGTGCATACGGGTGGATTGTCGGCGATTAATACATACATGTACATCGTCTGATATTTTAATTCACAGTGTTTTTTGTGACCGGCGCCTGTCAGCAGACTCTGCCATTTTTTTCACCATTCCATTGTATTTAAACCTTGTACTTGACATTTCGCAATATTTATAATTCTCAACAAAATACCTCAACATGCCTCACTTCGCTCGTACTCAAAGCAGCCCCGCACGTAGTCCTGCTTGCATACGGAGGAATTCGGGACTCACATTGTCCCTCCCCCTCCGGTGTTTAGAGTCAAGTCAGTAATACAGACTCGTGCACCCGAGGACTACCCCGCGCGGTATGATCACTGACACTGATGACATGATGAGAGAGAACCTTTTCGGATTTACATGTAAAACGGGGAAAGATACGCAAAACATAATGCAAAGTCTGAAATTAAAGTTGTAATTATTTTAATTATTTTTACTTGCCAAATATTTGCATTTTGGAAAGGCAAGACACGTTCATGTCGTTTAACTTTACATGTGAACTGTCGGCCATATTTAAACTTCAACCGCATGCCTGGCATGCCCTTCCTTACGCAAGTTGTCTGAATTCTGGTTCACTGTCATTCCAAATTGCACGACAATATAGAATTAACCACAAGTTACATGTTATCTGAAAACATCACACTTTTATAGTGGGTCTGAAGTGTGATTTTAGTGAGTACTAAGAACGTCCTGTGTTGATACTCAAGATACTTGCTGTGGAAAATCGCTCGGTCGAATGAGGTCACCTTCAGCTTCTGGTCGAATCAGGATAGAGTATGCAAATGAGGATGTTGCGGATTGGCTGATAATGTAGAAGGGTGCAGAATTGGATTTGAAGTTTACAACCCTGTTTCGAACAAACGCTTGTCATTTGGGCGCCCAATGCGTAGAATTATGACTATAGCACATATTACATTGCTTGTTTGACGTCAATAGTGTCTTTTGAAAAGTGGCAGTTTACTTAAAGTCTCGTCGACTGATTTCCAATATGGCGTCGGTCATTATGCTCATTAACATATTCATTTTTTTTTCAAATTACAAAAAAAAAATCATAAAAAATAAAAATGAGGATGTGCTGACTTGAAATTAACAAATCTGAGTAAGCTACCCCCTGCGCATCAACACGCCAGATATCAAAGCAATCTAATAAGAGGTTTTCAAGGAGTTGATGAAAATGACATTTTATGAAAAAAAATCATAAAAAATTGAAAATGGCACAGATCAACTTGGCATGAACAAATCTGAATAGCCTCCCCCCAGGGAACATGCACACCAAATATCGAAGAATTCCGACTGTCACTTATGGAGTAGATAGTAAAAATATAAAAGTTTGACGGACACCTATGATTCACTCTACTCTCTATACCTCAATACCCACCTATACCTAAAGCTACGCTTTCAGCTTTCGCTGACAGCGGAGCTAACAACCAGAGTATATATTCAATATTTTCGTTCAACTTGGCTCGTGCATGGTGTAATTAAGTGAAAATCAGTGGATTCAAAATATCAACAACCACTGAACATAATACAAGACTTACTTGTTAGTACTGGCAACCATAGCACATACTAGTAGACACTTACTTGTTAGTACTAGCAACCATAGCACATACTAGCAGACACTTACTTGTTAGCACTCGTACCCACAGCACATACTAGTAGACACTTACTTGTTAGTACTAGCAACCATAGCACCCACTGATCTGCTTCCATGTGTAGCATCATGGTAAACATCAATACCAACTACCATCAATTGTTTCTGTAGAGATCAAATACAGATAACATGACTGCTTGCATGCAACTACGGGTAAAGTGTTTATCACAAACACTGGTCATAATACAATTGCTTTTGGTAAGATTAGAAAACCTATACGTACCAATGGTATTTCTAATGCCCAGAGTTCTCCACCCAGCTTACAGTTGATCTGAAGAGCAACTTTCTGTGTCACGGATCGAAGCTTCTGTTGTTGGCTAATAGTTCGGGAAATGATGACCTACCAAAAAGACACAACAAAGGCATTCAAACAATCTACTTTAACTCGTATTCCATCTTACAAAAGTTTGGTTAGAGTCTTCATCAATTTAGAATGATGCACTTTCACATAAATGTTTTCCATGAAGAACTCAAAATGGTATAAAATGAATATTAATGGTTAATTATATTATACTTTCTTAACCCTGGACTGTAAGAAATCTAAGTTGCCACTGCAGAAATTAGACTGTCAAGATATGTCAAGTCCCCCCCCCCCCCCTCCCCTCCTCACTGGCTGGCTCTATCCATGAAAGAAGCTGACTGATGTGTGAGGGCGCCCCGTCAGTGTTCTTTACAAACTATGCAGAAAGTGGAGTATATCGATTTAAGTCTGTCACATAACAATCACATCCTACCAGGTACCCATTTATATAGTTTGCTGTACTAAGGTATAATGGTATATATTTCACTAGAGTTCAGGACAAAGTATGAAATTCTATGTAAGTTTTACCAGATTTTCTTCTGTTACCTGGGTTACCAAACCTTAGCACACACACTAGTTATAGCAGGCATACCTGTGATGGAACCGGTGACTCTATACAGCAGAGTTTCTTAATAGCATTGTATCTGTCATCACGAGATGTGGGGAATATTATCACAACCATTTGGATCTAAGATGTAAAACAAATTCAAAGACAAAAGTTTCATTATTACGAATGTAATTACAGTCGAGTTACTTCTACTGAGGCTGAAATATACAAATGACACAGTAAATAGCATACCTATGTTGGCTTTGTCTATCATCACAAAACATTTCCATAGAAACCAGAGACACATGATTAATCAAACATGTTCTTGTAGACTTTCCCGGATGGTTCTCAAGTACATTTTTGTCGCGTCATTTCTTACCTGTTCATTCTAACTTTACCATGTAGTTCTAGTTCTCCGGTATGTTTCAGTCCCGTCATTTCTTACATGATCATTCAGAATGTCCCTAATGGTTCTCAGGTATGTTTCTGTTGTCACCTCTTACCTGTTCATTTAGACTTTCCCTGATGGTTCTCAGTCCTGTCATACCTTACCTGTTCATTTAGACTTTCCCTGATGGTTCTCAGTCCTGTCATACCTTACCTGTTCATTTAGACTTTCCCTGATGGTTCTCAGTCCTGTCATACCTTACCTATTCATTTAGACTTTCCCTGATGGTTCTCAGTCCTGTCATACCTTACCTGTTCATTTAGACTTTCCCTGATGGTTCTCAAATACGTTTCTGTCCTGTCATCCCTAAGTTCTAACTGCAATGGGTTGTTGACACGTATTCCCATAGGAGGGGCAACTTTCTTCATCATCTGTATATAGTCCATGGCTCTGTTTAAGTCTCTCTTGGTAAAGACAACCATCCAACATTGAAGGTGAACCTAAAAATTAAAAGATACCAGGAAAACATCACATTACGCTAATATAAGCCTTTCACTTCCTGTTACCTCAAATAAATCTAATCCACCTAGGTATGTCATAAAAATAATGATGTGATCTTTTGGTCGACATGACTTCCCCTCCTGTTGGTGAATTAACTTCTACTAGTACCCATTTCGACTTACTGGTGTAATCACAGATTCTCTGGTTGCTTCTCTGCCCCAGTCAGCTTCAGGAGATGCAGTGATAGTTTTATTCTGAAAAATTATCTTCTCCTGTGGCAAGGTACGGGCTTCAGTCTATATTAAGAAATGAACATAAATAGTTAGTCAAGTCAGTGCGTGAAATTTAATTCAAACCTCTTAAAAAAAGCCAACTCATGGTACGAAACTAGTCAAAGATTCAAACCGTATTGTACTAAATTACAAGTAATAACAGATTTCACATAAACAAAACGATTACATTTGCATGCATGCATTTATGCAATGATTGCAGTAATTCAACTACCAATACTACATATGCAAGCAATCATTGTAACACATGTAATAATCTACAGCACGTAGACAATACATGACTTGAGACAAATATACGACCTTTCACCTTTAGACAACATATGACTTTTCACCTTTAGTATGTCCATGTCAAGTTCAAGTCCCCATTTAGCCAGTTCATTGGTTGCTTCAGGTGATGATTCAATATTCTCCATAAATTTCCTCATGGATCTGACTCTCTCTGTTGGAGATATCCTAGTGTGGCTTGCAATGTCCTGACAAAATATAAATTCATACGAAATATGAAATTGTACAAATTATATGATACATACAAATGATTTCAGGTTAGGGGTGATGAGGGAAAGTGAGAAAATAAATGGGCAATGGGATCAGTGAGATGGGATGGGGGGAGGGGAGTCATCTCATCTCTGTTGGAGTTACACTTGCTTGCAATGTCCTGATGGAATATGAAATCTTGTACATTGCATGATGCAATAATACATACAAATTGTTTTACAGTTCAGGATAAGAAGGGTCATGTACATGGAGAGGAACAAGTGTGTCAAATTTACAGGACAATAAATAGTTGCGGGGGGGGGGGGGGGTGTTGTGTTGGAGTGACATACAATACATAAAATGTAAGTCTTATAACATTGGCTAATTCTGGAATAAGGCAAATAACTTCCATCCCCTCCCATACCCTCCCTTCCTGACCCTAAGTCCTGTCTTATTTCATCAGTGAGTCCTGTATCCTCCCTAAGACCTGTCTCATTTGAGTCCTGTAAGATTGGAATGATACAAATAACTTCCATCCCCCACCTCCTACCCCTATCAAACTCTACCTTTATAACTCTGAAATCATCTCATTTCATCTTGGAGTCCTGTATTAATGACTAATTCTGGAATGAGATAAATACTTTTTATCCCCTACCCCTACCACTACCACTACCACTGTTCAACCAACTCTACCTTTATAACTCTGAAATCATCTCATTTCATCTTGGAGTCCTGTATTAATAACTAATTCTGGAATGAGATAAATACTTTTTATCCCCTACCCCTACCACTACCACTACCACTGTTCAACCAACTCTACCTTTATAACTCTGAAATCATCTCATTTCATCTTGGAGTCCTGTATTAATAACTAATTCTGGAATGAGATAAATACTTTTTATCCCCTACCCCTACCACTACCACTACCACTGTTCAACCAACTCTACCTTTATAACTCTGAAATCATCTCATTTCATCTTGGAGTCCTGTATTAATGACTAATTCTGGAATGAGATAAATACTTTTTATCCCCTACCCCTACCACTACCACTACCACTGTTCAACCAACTCTACCTTTATAACTCTGAAATCATCTCATTTCATCTTGGAGTCCTGTATTAATGACTAATTCTGGAATGAGGTAAATACATTTTATCCCCTACCACTACCCCTACCACTATTCAACCTACCTTCATAACTCTAAAATCCTGTCTCATTTCATCAGTAAGTCCAGTCAGATTAGATAATTCTGGAATGAGACATATCACTTCAGCTTCTCCATCTTGATTTCTTCTCTTAGGTCGACTAATCAGCAAAGGTTGTTCAAGATCCTGTATCTCTTTATTGTAGGCTTTCCTGTAAATCACAAAATCACAAAGTTTATTTTATGGCATTTAGAACGTCAGCAAAACCAACCTGAATTCAAGAAAGTAGTTCAACTTCAAGAAAAATGCTAAAAAGTTGAAGAAATCATCACCTGTTCTTTCATCAAGTTTTCATCATTGCATATAGAGTATTATTTAATTAAAGACGTGGCCATTGTGTTGTCAACAGACAGTTATCTGGTGAATATTTATTTGAAATGAAGATGCTTTTACTAATATTTTAGATTCTGCATTGTCTGCAACTTTGGCACTGTATATTTATTTATTCACAATTTTTTTTGCAGCATTTTCTATTCAAAAATATATTCCATATATGCTCTACATATTCCATATTTGGACAATATAAATCCATATATGGTCAATATCTTCCACAGCTGGACAAATTACTCCATATATGGTCAATACATTCCATATATGGTCAAAATATTGCAAACAAGGCCTCATCAAGTTACACACATATATGAAAAGAGATATCAATCAAGTTTACAACTTCAGTTAAAAACTTACATGTAGTAATCTACAAATGTCATTTCTTCTCCCTGATGTCCATAGTTAAATTTAGACAATGGATTCTTATCCCAGGCGATATCATCTATGCGGTATGTCTTATTATTGTATCGTGTAAGTACAATATTACCAACTAGCTGACGAGTACAGTCTTCCTGAAATGAGTTGGACTTCCGATATAGGCTGTACCTGTTGGTGTACAAAACAGTAATGGTGTGTATTAACAAGATGTGGGATACCGTGCCATCACTGTGTGTGTGTGTGTGTGTGTGTGTGTGTGTGTGCATGCGTGTGCGTATGTGTGTACATGAGTGTGTTTGTCTGTGTATCCAAATCTTTGTTTTTACTTGTGTGGGTATACCTACACATTTCTGATGGTATGGTTTCCATGGATCCAAATATCCAAAACAAAGCAAGGCTATACTGTATGTTTACTACAACAATAAATGCTTAAGGTCTATCAACGATTAAGACTATACTCTAGTACATTCTCATGTCGCAGTACTTTATGGGAGACATCAGTCAATAACAGCACACCTAAGAATACTTACATAAAGTCGAGTACATTCTCATGTCGCAGTACTTTATGGGAGACATCAGTCAATAACAGCACACCTAAGAATACTTACATAAAGTCGAGTACATTCTCATGTCGCAGTACTTTATGGGAGACATCAGTCAATAACAGCACACCTAAGAATACTTACATAAAGTCGAGTACATTCTCATGTCTTAGTACTTTATGGGAGACATCTGTCAGTAATAACAAACCACCTTCATACTCTCGCAGTGAAGTAATATATCCTGGCCAAATTTCTAACCTGGAAATTCATCAAATGAGATGTTAATCTAGAGATAGGGATAGCTTTCAGATTAAACAATTATAGATCAAGACATTATAATCTAGAGGTGAAGATAGCTTTCAAATAAAACATGTAATTACACATCAAGACATTATGTGTAAATAAATCTATCCGCACTCAAAAAATATTTCAGCAGCAATGCAGAATCAGAAGTACTACATTTATAATAAAAGTCGCCACTAATGCTAAGATGGAAACTATGAGTCTATCCTAATTTGCATATCACAAATTGTTAATGGCCCAAGACTCGATCCCAATTCTCTATGCTTTCAGTAGAAAATAACTTCTCTCTGATACATGTATATAGTAATTCTATATAAAGATTTCATGAGATAATGTTTAAACTTACTTGTGTTGTGGCACAGAGACAGCTTTGTGTGGATCATAGTAATGTCTTGATACTTGCTTCATATCTAAGATTCTCATTATCCTGTACATTATCAATAGTTATTACAATGTTAGATTCTGTATGAGTACAAACAGTACAATTTTCTATGACGATTGTTACAATTCTTGGCAAAATGTTACGTTGTTCCAAAGTGTAGCACAATACAAACTGCTAGGGCAATTGTTACAATTCCTGACACAAATGATAACTTGTTCCAAAGTGTAGCACATTAGTCATTGCTATGACAATGTTTACAATTCAAGCACAAACGATACAAAAAACCATAAAGTAACAAATTTTGACCATTTCGGTCAAAAGTAGTTGGCTTGTTGTATTTCAAACGAACATTATTGGATTAGTGTTCACATCATCACATAACGTCATGAGAGTATGTAAACATGAATCTGGGTTCCTTTATTTCAACTTTACACTTACTTCCTAAAGATAACGTTATATGGCTGCAAACATTCTTCAGGTCGTAATATCTTGGTTAGTCCCACTCTGATCACTACTTCACTATTATCAGTTGGACGATTTGATCTCAATATTGTAGTCTGTAATAAAAACACGACACAAGTTTCTGTAAATCTCATCTACGACAAGTCTTGTTTACGGACGATGTTCCAGTTCCAAGATGCATTGCGTGAGATGACGTCACTTGTGTTCTTAGATTTAGTCTTGTTTTGTCTTTATTACATTTGAAATAACATTATTATCAGGATATAATGGAAAGACATGTTGACCTCTTTGATTATGAGTGATTTTATAGAACAATGACTAAATGTCATCAATGACAGACAGTGACTTTAGGTGATCCCAGGGTATGGTCAGGTGACAACCATCCCCCTGAGAAGTATGTGCAAACCCCTCAGCACATACACAATACACGGCATTGCATGGAGAGACGTGCAATGCATCTTGGAACCAGCAACAGGTCTATTGGCTTACTTGGATGAATATAATTGAACAGAAAGATTTCAAAGCACATACTGGAAAAAAGTGAGGTAAACAATAGGAATTTTCAGAACTGAACAGTAGGATTTTGAAATCTGAAGTCATCACTTTGCTGAAATTCATTTCCTCACACAACATTTAGACTATAAGATATATTGCGTTGTTCAGCCCTATCAGGCTTCTAAGTTGCATTGTTCAGCCCTATCAGGCTTCTAAGTTGCATTGTTCAGCCCTATCAGGCTTCTAAGTCGCGTTGTTCAGCCCTATCAGGCTTCTAAGTCGCGTTGTTCAGCCCTATCAGGCTTCTAAGTCGCGTTGTTCAGCCCTATCAGGCTTCTAAGTTGCATTGTTCAGTCCTATCAGGCTTTTAAGTTGCATTGTTCAGCCCTATCAGGCTTCTAAGTTGCATTGTTCAGCCCTATCAGGCTTCTAAGTTGCATTGTTCAGCCCTATCAGGCTTCTAAGTCGCGTTGTTCAGCCCTATCAGGCTTCTAAGTTGCATTGTTCAGTCCTATCAGGCTTTTAAGTTGCATTGTTCAGCCCTATCAGGCTTCTAAGTTGCATTGTTCAGCCCTATCAGGCTTCTAAGTCGCGTTGTTCAGCCCTATCAGGCTTCTAAGTCGCGTTGTTCAGCCCTATCAGGCTTCTAAGTCGCGTTGTTCAGCCCTATCAGGCTTCTAAGTCACATTGTTCAGCCCTATCAGGCTTCTAAGTTGCATTGTTCAGCCCTATCAGGCTTCTAAGTGCCGAGTACTGGCTAATAGCATGGAATGAATTTCATATCTTACAGACAACAAACAATATTTCTACATTCAAAAATAAGAAAACAGACTTATCAAAAGATAACTCACAGTTTCTTCTAGTCTACGAGGAAGGAATAAAATACTGCCATCAAAGGCTTTCACTTGTCCAATCACTTCCCTGTGTACATTCATCAACTGAAATCGCATACTTTTACTGTCCACTTGAGGTGCAAAAGACACGGCATACTGGTAGATTGCGTCAAACTTACATTTCATACGAATGTAGTTACATGCAACCGATGTCCTACGATGAAAATACAAAAGATTGATAATGGTAGCATGACGTACAAATGAATGAAAGATAATTTCACAAGATGTGCAAACTTTGAAAAATGTTGCTCTTAAATTTTCTGACGTTTACAAAAAAAGTTAAGACAATAAAAGATTAGTTTACATGCGATATGTAGGTCCTCATCAAATTGATCAGAGTTTTTGCAAAGTTTGAGAAACCCTCAGTTACAGGATGGGAGAAATCTGGTAAAACTGGTGTAGTTTCCCTTACACTGTATCATAATTTTGAGTGGGAATCCAACAAAGTAATTTGGAAGCTGAGGTAGACTTGATCTACATAGCACCCACATAGAGTGTAATGTGTCACCATGGTGAAAACATCTGAAAGTAAGTTACTGATTTACAAAAACACATATAAACACAGCATATAGTATGAACTCACGGTCTGCCAGTTTTTCCAGTTTTGGAAACTTTTTCACGCTGTTCTTGTAACTTTAACTCTTCGAGTTCCTTTACTGGTGCCTCTACAGAAGGTTCATGCTTCTGTCCAGTTTGTGGTTGTGAAGCATCACCAGCACCTGTGACTGGACGGGGCATTTGAGCTGGAGGTGATGTCATACCACGTCCTATACCAAGTCCTGTCAGACCTCGTCCAGCTGGGGATTTGGGAGACTCTGTTGCCATGGGAGCATCACCACCTGGAAATGAAGAATGTTCACTCATGGTCATTGACACAAATTAAGTATGTTAGGGGGTATATCCCTATTAGGTATGTTAGGGGGTATATCCCTATTAGGTATGTTAGGGGGTATATCCCTATTAGGTATGGCGGGGGTATATCCCTATTAGGTATGTTAGGGGGTATATCCCTATTAGGTATGGCGGGGGTATATCCCTATTAGGTATGTTAGGGGGTATATCCCTATTAGGTATGGCGGGGGTATATCCCTATTAGGTATGTTAGGGGGTATATCCCTATTAGGTATGGCGGGGGTATATCCCTATTAGGTATGTTAGGGGGTATATCCCTATTAGGTATGGCGGGGGTATATCCCTATTAGGTATGTTAGGGGGTATATCCCTATTAGGTATGGCGGGGGTATATCCCTATTAGGTATGTTAGGGGGTATATCCCTATTAGGTATGGCGGGGGTATATCCCTATTAGGTATGTTAGGGGGTATATCCCTATTAGGTATGGCGGGGGTATATCCCTATTAGGTATGTTAGGGGGTATATCCCTATTAGGTATGTTAGGGGGTATATCCCTATTAGGTATGTTAGGGGGTATATCCCTATTAGGTATGGCGGGGGTATATCCCTATTAGGTATGTTAGGGGGTATATCCCTATTAGGTATGGCGGGGGTATATCCCTATTAGGTATGTTAGGGGGTATATCCCTATTAGGTATGGCGGGGGTATATCCCTATTCATATCAAATAACCCTAACTCCAAATTTGCCTTGAAAGCATTTATTGTTCTAGAAGTCACCACATAATCATGTAATTCATTCCAATAGTTTCCAACATACTGGCTGAAAAAAATTCCGCCTCAGTTGCAATCTTGACCTATGCTTATAAAGCTTCAGAGCATTTTCTGTAAATGCTCTATAGTTTGATAATTGGTTGAACACCATACCAGCTGTTAGTGTTGGCGATTGCAATTTTGGGGATAATGCTCTATAGTTTGTTAATTGGTTGAATACCATACCTGCTGTTAGTGTTGGCGATTGCAATTTTGGGGATAATGCTGTAATGCCACGTCCCATGGGTGTACCAGGTGATTTTACCACTCTCTGAGATGGGGAAACATCTTTGGGTGGAAGTTCCTCTGGAGATCTTGGTGGTGAACGTCTTTTAGGTATAGCTCCTGGTGGAAGCTGCTGTCGCTGTGGCTGCTCTCCATGGACAAAACCTGCAACACCTCTACCAACCTGTACCTGAGGTGCAGTACCTGCAACACCTCTACCAACATGTACCTGAGGTGCAGTACCACTAGCCCTACCAAATGGAATAGCTCCTCTGCCAACATATTCCTGAAGAGAACATGATTTGGGTATAGAGCAAGTTTTGGTTATCATTTGTGTTACTATTACAAAACATTTAGCATAGAATTTCAGGAATAAAGAGTGACATGAATTTTTGGATACAGTATTGCACATTACAATAGCAAATCACTGCCCAGTACCTGTTGTGGTGGTGTAACCCTAGGTTGAGGTTGCTGAGCAGCTTCTTGTGGTTGTTGGCCTGGTTTTCTAGCCGGTTCCTTGATCAGTTCAAATAATGCCGCTCCTCGGCCACCACGTCCATAACCAGATTGTCCTCTTCCTGACATCTTTCACCCTCCAATCACTAGACTTATCTTCCCTTTCTTTCCCTCTGTAATAGAACACAGTAAGATATTATTCCCATATATTTTTTCTTTATTCAGCCCAGGAAAATTTGAAAGGAAAGTAAGTCACCTTGTCAAAATTGATAAATGAGTGACAATACCGTTTCTTTTGAATCACAAGTATATTTCATAAGAGCAAGGGCAACTATGAATGTTTAACTAATATTTCATGAATGAAAAATGTAAATACAGCGACACATAATGACTAGAATATAGATCCCTTTTTCTTTCAACATGGCTTGCATGTGGTACAACTTCAAGTCAAGTTATCCTAAAGTTGGAACCATCTCTTCATGAGTTCATTCCGAATCACTGTTTTACTTTCAACATACTTTAAAAACAGAAGACGACCGATAGTACACATTAATCCACAATTTGGATGATGAAGGTTGACAAAAAGTGAAATGCCTAAAGATGTTGGGAAAAGTTTACATGTCCATTCCAAAGATGATCGGTGGAATTTACCAACTGAACACCCCAACACACAATACAAGATGAACACCCCAACACGCAATACAAGAAAATACTATGACACTACATACAAAGAACCTAAAGCTACAGTAAATGAAATGGCCAGTAATCTTGCACTTCAAAGCATTGTGTGGTATGTAATGAGTCACATTACAATTTTTTACTAACTGCTTACTCTGCAACATTTTGACATCACGTTTCTACCTTCTATTATCTATATATGTATGTACCATCAAAGTATGTGAAAGTCAGCACAGACTACAATAATTGGATAAAATATAACACACTAGTCAAAAGCAAGTACCAACTAGCCTATGTCAAACACTCAAGAGTATTTTATGATGGTACTGCAGAAAACAAGTAATTATTGAAAATTGACTTGTCTATTAATGATTCCTATCTTAGAAAATCAACAAATCTTACATGAATTTTATGAAGATACCATAAAAACTTTAGTTTTGAGCAGTGTGAGTAATTCAGTGGTTGACTTGGTTACAGCAGGATGTATCCATGGTTACAGCATATGCACATAATGTAATGTTTACCCTTATTCAATATTCTTAAGATTTTGTCTAAATATTGATTTCTTACAGAAACCTGGTGGCTTCAATCAGGGAAGGTAGGTCAAACCATAGACCCCTATACAAAAACCACAAAATACGATTGGCTGCTAATGCTAGTATGGTTTAGAGATCTTTCTTTTACACATCTTTGTGCAAAGTTTGAAAGTATGAAAAGCATTTGTGGAAAGCTGAAGTCTATCAAAATGGCTAACAAATGTCTGAAGAAAAAAAAAATTGGATAAAAATTGCAAACACACACAAAGTGAAACCACTAGATACAAATGGGATGAGTGAAGCACACACATTCCCACAAATTGAAAATATTTGATTCTCAAAGTTAACATCTTTATTAGTGTAAATTGGACATTTGTCAATGACAATAATTCTCAAAAACGCTAGTACTTGACTCTTTATTTTTTTTTTACAAAAACTTGGGATTACCATTCACAACGTGAAGATGTGTTTGAGCAAGATATTCCATCCCACTGATTCCCAAGTTAGCTTCCTTGACTATGGACTATAGTCAAAATCCTCAAGTTTACGTACGAAAATACACAAGCTTTGAATCCAATGTTAATCCATGCGTCTATCCTCAAAATCCCCACACGATCTAGGCTAATCCCACGTAATCAATGTAATGCTAATGGGAGGGAATTGTTACAAAATCATAGCATGCAAGTTGCAACACTTTTTTGTATTCAAAAACCGCGGGCTCACTACAATCCAAATACTTGCCTTCAACTTGTACTTGAGATGAGAAGAGTCCACGTCAAACTGGCAACCAACTTGCTATTTTTTACGAAAACAATCCACATATATCATGATCCTCTATTCTGCTTCCGATCAAAACTTCCCTGCTGGTCGATCGTCCCTCAGATACAATTTACCGCTGCACGCCTTCCTTTCGTATCGTGCATCATCCCCCCTGAAATTTAAATGCTTTCAAAGCTGCCACGAAACGTTGCATCGATTGACACGGAATGGACCGGGAGGGCTCCACGGGCAAGGCCTTGATGAGTTTTACAGACCCACAGTATCATTTCTTATCTCAATTTACACACTGTGCCTTGTTTCACCACATGACAAACATTGATACAGTAAACACAAGCACATGCCCCGTCACTCACCGTCTTCGAGACAAAATACTGTACATATTTATGAGAAAGCCTGACCTTAAAACTTACCAGTTTGATCCTCTAGATGTTCACTATTAACGTATGTAAGAATTGGGTAGAACGATCGAAGAACACTTGTATTTTCGTACGTAAACTTGAAAACATTTCAAGTTCCTCAGTTCATGTGAAACCGCTTCATCTTCGGTAATATTCGGTAATCTTCGTGCAGATTATTTCAGCAGATCTTCCCATATATGGAGAATGGGTACAACTATTATCGAATGGGGGTAAACATTTGATATAACAACAACCCATACCCTGACTGCATGCTGGCTTTACTGTTACAGTGTACAGTTATGATCAGTAATCTAAACTTTCAAATTTCGAAAAAAACTGTGAAAGGCCAATAGACGAATTCAAGTTGTGACTAATTATTTCAAATAATAATATACTATTTGAAAATTGTGCAATTTCAAAATCTTAATTTCCAAATACCAACTTCCATATTTTGTCAAGCGAAGTAATTCCATGTATGACTTATCAAACTGTATATCTTAGAATAATAAATTATTACTTGAAATAATATTTTCGATAACTCTGGATAAAGAATATAAGACAATGACATTCATCTTATTGAGAAAAACTAAAAGAATCATAACCTGAAGTTATCTTGCCACCAGTAACACCTTAGGAATCTACTTTACCTTAGTCGTTATTTTATCGTGAGGTATATTTAGTTGAATAAAGCTGTGATTCCCTGTGAAGTACATTTTTGATGGCAATGTATAAATTCACCACTTTCTCTCCCTCACAAATAAATCACGAGCACTCCTTCCCCTCTTCTGTCCCACGTAGAAGTGTAGAAAGGCTCTGACTGACAGTATCACATGGATCCTTCAGCCCTACCTGAGCACGCAAGATAAAAAAAAAACAGAAAAACTTTAACTTTCGTATATGGGCTTTCGCATATGAATGTCACTAGAGGGCGTCATGCATCTAAAAATAATAACCACTCAGCACTTCTTCTTACAAAAGGACAAACACAAGGTCGCCAGGAGTAAATGGGTACTATAGTGCACAGATGCTAGCGAAGGTGATGCTTCTGCGACTGGTCGTGGAAAAATGTATGCTTATTATATCATTTTATATGGAAGGGGCTACAATGCGCCTAGGGAATGATCACCGAGGTCGAAGATTTTAATAGTGCCGAGCAAATTGGTTTTCGCACCCCCCCCCCCACTGGCGAAGGCCAAAGTCACAGTTACCCCAGCAGTATACCCCTCAAAACAGCATTTTCCAAAGTGTACCCTCCAAACCAATGTACATTTTGATACATCACTGTTCGGATCAAAAGGTTGTCACGTGATTGAATTGTTATTTTAGATAAAAGGCATATGAAACTAACTATAATTCATTCTTTCACCCACCCACCCACCCACCCATTCATTCATTCATTCATTCATTCATTCATTCATTCATTCATTCATTCATTCATTCATTCATTTATTCATTCATTCATACACACCATATAGAAACTTAGTGTTACACTACAGTGTAAATTATGGGCATACTAATAAAATACAGTCTTCTATACACGTGCATGTATTTACATGACGAGTTGGTAAGTTGCTTCCTTTGTACATGGAGTATGAGTAGAGGGGTTACAGGAAGATACCTCGCTCAGTTCAGTAGTAAATCTTAGAATTAACAGTTTATCCAAACGATACCAAATTGACAACTCTGATTGACAATATCCATGCAAGGTTAACATCGACGTCGAAAAAAGAGTGTCGCTCGCCAACGTATGTTCTGATTATTACTTCAAGCTCTGATCAATAAGATAATTATCTTAGCCTTACTCTTAGTGGTCTGATTGTACGAAACACTCTTCAATATTTATGATGAGGGACATTCAAAAAAAAAACACAACTCAGTGAAAAATTAGCTCCGAAAAGATTTTTCCAATTAAAGTATTTCAAAATAAATAGGGCATTGGTCTTTGTAAACTGACTCTTTGGTACTTGCTGGATTATAAATATAATATGGACACATTTAGAGAAAGAGGAAAAAATATGGACACATCATGGATACACGATATCTGTTGGGCATTTTCATTTGGCTGCCCTAAACTTAAGAGAAAACCAAAGACTACATATATGTACCCATTATTTCTCTCTACGTTACTATTATTACTATCACTTTTCACTACAACTATAAAAGTTACTGTGTTATTCACAGCCTATAAAGATATTTTTCATAGCCGCCGAGACGCAGTATTTCCATGCATGGACCATGGACTTGTTGACAGCACACGTACCGGGCTACCCGGAAGTATTATTAACGCTTGCTCGTCGGCTAGGCTAGGCCTCGGCCGCTGTAATGTTCCTACATCATTACCATTACAGGCATTGTGAAGAGTGTTCTACTATACATATACTTTATGATTTTTAACACTAACTCAAATTATTTCAGTGTTTCTTCCTTCCCAAGACTTGTTTGCTGAAATGTATTGATTCAGGAAGAACTGGCTATACCATTAGTAAATGGGGCTAGATGCACCATTGTCACTCTCCCGCCTGCAAAATATTGGCATCGTCCACCTGTGATAGTTTGTAGAAATCATGAATATTCCTTTCATCCATGTGACTTTTACACAATATCTACAATAACATGATGTTAAAATGTTGTACGTATTTTATACGAGCAGTTACAATGCGTTTGATTTTATGCGAATGTAAGCATATTTTCACATGCCTGTCCCTTCTTGTTTTGATGACTCACCCCTACGTCAGGCATGTGCTATTATTAGTACTGGTTGACCAATCAGGAGACCTCATATAATCATATGCACCACTTCCCGCCATTTGATTTACTTGGCGCGCTATTCCTTCGTCATTATTTACAACTGCGCCATAGTGAGAATAGTGTCAAGATCCATCTACCGCCATCCTTCAAATTCTTGTCAAAATCAACGATCATCTGGTCTAAAATCAATCCTAAAATATATAGGAATTCTTTTTTATTGACATTGTTATCTTAGAATCGCAGTCAAAAATGTTTGAGGCTAAATTGGTACAGGGATCTCTCCTCAAGAAAGTTTTGGAAGCTGTCAAAGATCTAGTTGTCGATGGCAATTGGGATTGTTCTTCAACGGGTAAGTTTGGTCAAATTTATCATTTTTGTGCATATCTGGGTGGTCGGGTAGTAAGATCACGATGTGCTGTTATTCATAGTGCGAGTATTTAAAACTGAAACGCAGAAATTGAACTAACAATTCGTTGCAAGAGAAGGCGGTACACTATTGCGATAAAAAAAATCAACTAGTTTGTAAGGACGATCACCGTGTGATTACTGCAATACACTAAAATTCGCCTTTAGGTAAAGATCTGAAAGACAGGATTTGAACGTGATTATTGCTGCACATTTGCAACTTACAGTTTAGAACAAAAACAACCTCAAAGTACACATCGAAGCAAAAATTTCCTGCCCAGTGTCAATCGACGCCATTAATCGCAATGGATATCAGCTGCAATTACTTCAGTTGGCGTAAACTCTAATTACAAAAGTGATATTACAAGTTCTCTTATTTGCCTTCAAAATTCTACCATTTCAAAAAATCCGCTCGAGAAGCAGCTGGCAAGTTCTTTTGTCGTGAAAGGAATTTGACATTGGATTTCCGCGCCATTTTATGTGTCAAAGGTTATACACTTCATTTGCATAGATAACTGTACTACTCAGTAACAAAAGCTCAGCTAGCTGTGAAGCGGTTTGTATAGAAAGAAAAGCATGAATAGCCGACATCTGTCATCTAAGTAAACAAAAATAATTGAAACTGTTAATGTTGTCTATTTCAGGTATGTCATTGCAAGCTATGGACAGTAGTCACGTTAGTTTATGTTCATTGCTGCTAAAATGTGATGGATTTCAGAACTTCAGGTGTGACAGAAATATTACATTGGGAATGAACCTTGGAAGGTATGTATTTTAGTATATACAATTTGCTTCTAGCAGGGAAATAATTTCTCCCCCCCCCCCCCCACACATGATATCATTATCAATCATTGGAAACAAGGATTTTTATATCAAAAGTATATTGAGATCAAAACTTTTTATTTTGATTTGTCACCAAATAAAGAAAATATTCCAAACATTTTTGAATGTCAATGTTATGTCTACTCAAGTCATTCTGTATTTAGAATTAGTTTTGAGTTTTGTATTCTGGACTTGAAAAAGTGTCTAATTGAAGAGTTTTAACTTTGTTATTTCAGTATGTCAAAGATATTGAAGTGTGCTGGTAATGATGACTCTATTACAATTAAATCACCTGACAATGGAGACACAGTCACATTCCTGTTTGAATCACCAAACCAAGAAAAAGTATCCGACTATGAATTGAAGTTAATGGACATTGATGTAGAACATCTAGGTATTCCTGTAAGTATATATTTGTTTCCCTAAACTTTCACCATTTTTTCCCAACATTACGAGATTGAGATATAAAAGAATATTATTTATACAAACAGAAATAAAGTACTGTCTTGGAATGAAATGCTACAAAGTGTTTGATCTGACCATTCATTATTGCCTTCTCATACACAACCTATCTTGAACTGTACAATCACAGACTATATAGATTTGGATACCAGTGTGAATGCTGTGAAAAAACATTATTTTATGGTGAGTCAAAATGATAAAAACTGGAGTAGATTTTCTTGTTAGTTGCATTGTATGTTAGTGAATAGGATAAATACTCTGGTGTACAAGTAAGCTTAGAAGGCACAGTACCAGTTACCAACCCATAGATCTCCACAAACCTTAGATAGAAATTACAATGTTGTTTAACCCATTACAATTTATAGCAGTCTGACATTGAAGATAGTCAAATATTTCATGCCTAGTTTTACTTATTGTGATATCTATCTTTTTATCAAATCAACAGGAGACTGATTATAGTGCAGTTATTACAATGCCAGCAGCTGAATTCCAAAGAATTTGTCGGGATCTCAGTCAAATTGGAGATTCCGTCATTATTTCCTGCAACAAGGAAGGTGTACAGTTCTCTGCCAGCGGTGAACTCGGTACAGGCAATATTACATTGAAACAAAATACTAGTGTTGACAAAGACGAGGAACAAGTAAGCTTAACCTGATTTTTCTTCTTTTCTTTTTTTGTCGTTCATTATGTACTGTCATTAAGTCCGTATACCTCCACTACACTATCAAAAAATGAAAACCTAGTTTTGCATTCAGCATTTTGAGTGGCTTTTTCTCTGATAACAAAGATGAGGATTTTCACAAGTAGATTTATTGAAGGAAATTACACAGATTTTGAGATGGCATGTTTTAAGACACATTTCAAATCTATGGATGCAGCATATTTGTTGGAGGGTCCTTTTTATGTGTATTTCATTCAACTAATTTCAAATATGGCATTTTCTAATTTGCAGGTATCCATCACTCTTCAAGAAAAAGTTCAGCTGACCTTTGCACTGCGTTATTTGAACTTCTTTACCAAGGCAACACCATTGTCACCTCAAGTAACACTATCCATGTCAAGTGAAGTCCCCCTAGGTAAGTCTGAAAAAAGTTCTCATCCTCAACAAGTTAACATCAGCATCTGATCTACAAACTACATGATGTTATCACTCAGTGAAGGTTATATCACTGTTTAAGTGTCCAGCTTCTCTCCTCCCCCACCCAGCCATATGTTTTAAAAAACTTGATATGAACACTAATTTTAAAAAAATCATCTATTTCACAGTTGTCATAAAAGAAGTAATTTCAAATAAAATATTTAATTCACCCAAAAAACGGCACTAATATTTGCAATCTTGTGAAATACTAACAAATTTGTTTTATACATCAACTATCAATGATTGATTTCCAAATTACTTCAAGACGTGATGGCCTCTTCATTCACCCCTAACAAATTGTCTGGTTATTTTGCAGTTGTTGAATACAAGATTGCTGACATGGGCCACATCAGGTACTACTTGGCACCAAAGTTGGAAGATGACGACTAAACATGATAACTGATATTGATCTTTGTATGTGAACTTACAAAACTGACATTTTATAAGTGATATATGTCAACAACTATTTATATTGATGAATGACGTCATCACTTGGTCCTTTTGACACAAAAAAAATTGACACTGTGTGACTTATTCTGAAATGAATTCTTCATTTGTCCTTGTCAAGCTGTGGAGTAACTTTCTCTTGGAACATTTTGAGCTGTTGCACCTTAGCAGTAACTTGTGATCAACAATATAGAGCTAGGAAGTAACTTGTGAGCAATCCAATGTAGAACCAACCGTTTTTTCTTCAGTTGTTTACAGCTAGGGAGTAACTTGTGATCATCTAAGTAGAGCTAGGGAGTTATTAAGCCACTGTTAATAATCGTCATGATAGACATATCCTGTCAAATAATTAATCTTCATATGAATGCCATGTGAGTGAATTTAGGTAGAATTGATACTAATACATGTATTTTCATTTTGTAGAACCCTGTATAAATTCTGTACATTTCTTGTTCAAATAAAACAAGTCATTTTTCTTTTACTTTTGTGCTCCTTGGTCCTGTTTTCCCCACCATGTGGGCTTTGTTAATAACCCTGAATTCCAATAAATTAAGATTATGTATCCTGGAAAAGAATAACATGGAAAATGTTGATTATTTTCCTATATCAGAGAAGCAAGCTGACAATTCTTGTTCTGACCCCTGATAGACAGCTCCAGAACAATTGTACACATCAAATGATTTTAACTAAGATGTCATATGGAGCCACAATTCTATTTACTCCTAAATGATGCAACAAGCAGTATTGCAAGTCTGCTTGAGAAATTCTGTACATGTGATGATTCACAAGCCCCCAATCTGTATCCATACATGTAGGGACAATAAGGGCGCCCTCAGTGTTATAATATAATGGCATTCATTTAGGATTTCAGTAACAGCGCCCCCAGTGTCTGACTAGGTAGTTACTAGAACAACAACCACTCCCTCTCCAAAATGTTGGACAGGTACACCATATGAGTAAGGAGAACATGCTTGTATAGTTATGTTGATAAAACCCCACAACATAAAATCCTAGATTCAATTTCCATCTCAATATTGTAACAAACACGCATATATTCCATTTTCCTCACTGAAAATACAGTACATCCACCCTGTTGATGTCAAATTATCATGTACTTGCAAAAAAATTCCATTCATGTAAGCATTTAGGTTCTGAAAGAAGCATCTGTACTGTACACAGTAAAAATATATACAAATACACTGAGGTAGCTTTATTCACGGCTTTTCATTTACAAATATAAATTTTATATTTTCTGCCATTTTACGAGACAGATTTTAAAAAATAAATATACAAATGCAAGTTTGTAAGCTGTGTTCAAAGTAAAGTAATATGATGATGAAGCACTATGCAAGAATTACATGATTTACTGCATTGGTAGACTAAGTTACGTTGTGACACGTACCTCACTGGCCTAGCCTACCTGCAGACAATGAATGAATGAATGAATGAATGAAATTTCTTTCACCAAATAACAAAAATAAGCTACACTTTCATAGAACATATAATACAAATATACAAAATGGATATAAAATAAATACACAGTTGTTATCTGATGTGGACCACCTTGAAAGACTAATGCTACCACACTATTTCAGCTATCCTAAATGCTATTTTGATTTTTGAATATTCGCTCCTCTGAAAATTCTAAAATCAAAATGTCAGTTAGGATAGCTGAAATAGTGTAGTAGTGTTAGTCCTTCAAGACTACAGGTAGACTACAGTTAGGATAGCTGAAATAGTTTAGTAGTGTTAGTCCTTCAAGACTACAGGTAGGCTACAGTTAGGATAGCTGAAATAGTGTGGTAGTGTGAGTCCTTCAAGACTACAGGTAGGCTACAGTTAGGATAGCTGAAATAGTGTGGTAGTGTTAATCCTTCAAGACTACAGTTAGGATAGCTGAAATAGTGTAGTAGTGTTAGTCCTTCAAGACTACAGGTAGACTACAGTTAGGATAGCTGAAATAGTGTAGTAGTGTTAGTCCTTTAAGACTACAGGTAGGCTACAGTTAGGATAGCTGAAATAGCGTAGTAGTGTTAGTCCTTTAAGACTACAGGTAGGCTACAGTTAGGATAGCTGAAATAGTGTAGGAGCGCTAGTCTTTCAAATGTGCAGGTAGGCTATCATTGGTCGGTCTTGCTCCTTGCACTATTTCATCACAGTATACCATGCAGACTACTGCACTGGATGACAGTATACCATGCAGACTACTGCACTGGATGACAGTATACCATGCAGACTACTGCACTGGATGACAGTATACCATGCAGACTACTGCACTGGATGACAGCATACCATGCAGACTACTGCACTGGATGACAGCATACCATGCAGACTACTGCACTGGATGACAGTATACCATGCAGACTACTGCACTGGATGACAGTATACCATGCAGACTACTGCACTGGATGACAGCATACCATGCAGACTACTGCACTGGATGACAGTATACCATGCAGACTACTGCACTGGATGACAGCATACCATGCAGACTACTGCACTGGATGACAGTATACCATGCAGACTACTGCACTGGATGACAGTATACCATACAAACTACTGCACTGGATGACAGCATACCATACAAACTACTGCACTGGATGACATTCATTTATGGTGATGACTTTGCGAAAATTGTCTCACAACAAATAGTGGAGAAGAAACAAATAAAACAGAGACCAAATCGAAAACAACAGAAAACATAACTACCATACCTGAACTAGACACTTGACTCGCACATAAAAATAAATAAAAATATTTGCCAACCCCCACCTATTCTAAAATTGAGCATAATCAGAACCACACAATTTTATCTAGTGGGGCTTCATCCCTGTGATGTTTAGAAAATGAAAGGAACATATTTTCAAAATGGAGTGAGTGAGTTGAGAACATATTTACAAAATGAAACATTAACTAATTAACACTGTATATTCATGACTATTTATCTAAAGGTAATAAGCACTTAGGAGTCATAAATAAATGAATAACTTACTTTGTTCCTTGGAATTCAAAACCTTTTTGTCTTTGGAAGACAATGAAAGACATTTGTACTTCACTTTAGAAATTTCTTTTTTGTAAAATTTTGTGAACATAATCAGCAATCTACAATACATAAACATCATGTGTAGTTATAACTTTCTTTTTACCAGAAAAGTAAACAAGGCAAAAGTGTCTTTCTGTAGCCATAACCTACTTTTTAACAAAATTTTGCAAAAAGTAATCTTACTTTCTCCTTCTAACCAGAATCTGAGAGATAAAACATCCCAAATATACTGACCGGTACAATATCTTGGACTTAAAACATGGACTGACCGGTACAATATCTTGGACTTAAAACATGGACGAAATTGTTCTGACATTGAATGATATACCAAAGCTTAACATTATCTTGGCATGGCAAGACATTCGATGTTCATCATCTATCATTTCTCTTCTCTATTTCTTCATTAATTTTCACTTCTAAAGCTTTTATAAGAGTTGAATCCAAGCCAATCTCATCACCAAGTCTCTTAGCAATAACTGCAGCATTTTCACCCTGGGGTTATATGGGGAAATATAATACAAAGGTCAGGGGTCAAAGGTTGGAAAAGATAAGGTCATATGAGAAAAAAGGTCACAGGTCAGTCAATGTCGACTAAATAGTCATAACATGTACTTTGATACAATCTCATCTGAATACACTTTGATGGGTAGATTATATGAATACAACCAATAACTGGAATTAAGTCTACAGTCTGTTGAGATGATTTTATAAGATATCAAAATGTGAATATGTCTTGGAAAAGTATACTATTTTCCTGTCATTTGCAGATTACTACATGTATTATTTCAAGCATCTGATATCACAAATGTAGCTATAACATGTTCCCTAAATTGAACATACAAGGTGGCAAAGTGATGAGAGATATGACAGTGGACACAATAAGACAACACATTAGATTTCTAATTGAGCCCCTATTCAGTAGTAGACTTGTTGATTAATTTAGAGACTGTCTCTACAAACCATGGTTGAACACTTGTTTATATACAAACCCTGACACACACAACACACGCATGCACGCACACACACACACACGCATGCATGCACGAACGCATGCACGCACGCACGCACACACGCACACACACACACACACACACACACACGCACACACACACACACACACACACACACACACACACACACACACATACATACATACACACACACACACACAGAGGACATTACACACTGCAAATATTTACCAGTACCTTGATAACCTCAAAGTCATATATTTCTCCAGAATCAGACTCAAATTCAAGTTTGAAAAGACAGTCTGTTGTACATTCTGAAATTCAAGCAAGAAGAAAGTATTTGAGATTTGAATAGTCCAAGAATAGTGTAATGAAAGTATCTTCACTTCTCTTTCCTTGAAGTGGTATCTGGTATAGCCTGTCTACAAAAGTGGTATCTGATATAGCCTGTCTACAAAAGTGATATCTGATATAGTCTGTCTACAAAAGTGGTATCTGATACAGCCTGTCTACTAAAGTGGTATCTGATATAGCCTGTCTACAAAAGTGATATCTGATATAGTCTGTCTACAAAAGTGGTATCTGATATAACCTGTCTACAAAAGTGGCATCTGATATAGCCTGTCTACAAAAGTGGTATCTGATATAGCCTGTCTACAAAAGCGGTATCTGATATAGCCTGTCTACAAAAGTGGTATCTGATATAGCCTGTCTACAAAAGTGGTATCTGATATAGCCTGTCTACAAAAGTGGTATCTCATATAGCCTGTTTACAAAAGTGGTATCTGATATAGCCTGTCTACAAAAGTGGTATCTGAATACAACATTCCTATCTCTAGTTGTGAGGTCAAGAGGTCAAATAATCACCTGTTTTTCTACTTGGCGGAGTGTAATATGCCAAATCAGGTTTCTTTGGCCGACCAGTTCCTGGAGTACGACGATGTGGTTTTTGTTGCATTTTAGCAAGCTTGACTTCTTTGTCATAGTCATCTCTAGGGTAGAAAAATGAAAGGGGATGATTTACATATCTACAAAGCATTATACCCAATATCATTAAAATTCAAGGGAGAAAAAAAAAAAAAAAAAAAAAAAATATATATATATATATATATATATATATATATATATATATATATATATATATATATATATATATATATATATATATATATATATATATAATTGACTGGATGTAGATAAAACCACATAAAAGTGCTCAATACGGGTAGTAGAGCGAATTATATACAGGTTTTGAAAATTTGAACAAATTTTCAAAACCTGTATATATATATATATATATATATATAGTTTTGGTAGTACTGGAACTCTTTCTTGGGTGTAACTCGGAGTTTCACGCATATTGCGATCATCAGACATCACGCATATTGCGATCATCGCAATATGCGTGAAACTCCGAGTTACACCCAAGAAAGAGTTCCAGTACTACCAAAACTATTACGCTCTGCCACTGCGGTATAGAGCACTGTCTTATAGCAGATTGATACTCACCGAGTTATATATATATATATATATATATATATATATATATATATATATATATATATATATATATATATATATTATTCAAATATACACACAGAAAAATGTTTCAAGAGGAATTAAATCCCTTTATTTTAGGAACTTCATCTACAGTGTCTTATTAGTCTATGCTTTCACACTGAATATTACCCCATAACATTGTGATGGCAAGGATCAAACCATTCTCGCAAACCAGAGTTATTATTTCTACCACTACATTTCGAAATAAAAGTGGGAGGCTAGTTAAGAACGTTGCCGTGGTTTGCGACGATGGGATCAAACTGGAAATGGCCATAAAATAACCACTTCATATATCTGGGAAACAACCAAAGCTGAATAAAATTTACGCCGATACAAGATAACTGTGTCTTAGTCCGGATGCCAACGTGGTCTCTAACCATAGATGTATGCTCTAACTTACTTAGCTGCAATAATTGTAGTAAGGGAATTTTAGCATATTTAAACATTAAAAGTTAAAACAAAGCGCCTTTACTATGAAAAATTCCCTGACAGCCATAACAATTTCCTGTATCACACATATAAACAGGAAATCATGACTTGAACTTGAAGACTTTGTTCGAATGTTTGTTTTCTTTTAGTTTTGCATTCTCGTATTTGGACAGTAACAAACCTGTTTCTACAGCCTCGATATCATTAAATTGCCTTTTTTTATTTCTCACACCTACCGGTCCACCTGATTCTTAACTATATGCCTCATGAAACCGTGTCCCATATCAATTTTGCCGGTTCTCGTTTCTCCCTTGTCAGCCGCCATTTTCGTTTTGAAAAAATACCGGAAATGTGCACTCACCTTTGACCTTTGTAGCTTTTTTGGTAGATTGTCTCGTAACTCTGTATATTGTATGAAATAGTCTACTCTCCGACGTTTTAGCATAGAAGCATTTCTCAAGTGTCTCAGCTGAAAGGAATTTTTGTCAATGTTTGCATCGGAAATGAAACTTTCATCCAAAGTTTGAAACTGTGTTATGCCCCGAAAGCGATGACGTAGAGCACACAGCATTTCAAAATGGCTTCAAAGAAGAGGAAACGTGTTTTGGTCGAAGAAGAGATCGGAGACAGTGAAACTCGCATAGGTACAGAAGCATTTACAACATGAAAGTCGAAACATTACATACTAGTTATTTGTACGGGTATAGTAAGCACCACACGAAAATTGCATAACTCATAACTTTGCATTTATCACTTTCTATCGTGACCCAGCTTTTCACAGAACCCATGCAGTTATCTCGCCGGTTACTGGGCGACTTCAGAAAAAAACGTTTTGCTAAATGTTCGCTAAAATGTCTACGTCGCTGCTCTGTAACTGTGCTAGGTTTCATTTACTAGGAGAGCTTGCGCAGTATAGCGCCAGCGACGTGGACATTTAGCTAAAGGATAGCAAACCGTTTTATCTTGAACTCACCCTATGTTATTGTTGATGTTGTTCTTAGAAGTCATCATATTTGAAGATATGACAGTGGGAAATTTCACTGGCATGGCGCAAGAAACGTGAATTTTGTGTGTGTACCAATGATGGAAGGAATGAGAGAATTGATTTGTCACTGTTTAGTATTTTGATATTATGTTTGATTGAATATCAATATAAACTTTGTCTTTTAGTCATCAAGAAACAGTCGTTTGATAGTAGGAACTGTCCATATTTGGATACAATTAACAGGTATGTGTTTTGTCACTAAATCATAACATAAAAACACTCATCACAGCATACCAGCATCTACTCAAAATAACCCAAACACAGATTCTCTATCTCTGCTTAATTTGTGAATTGAGTGAGTCCAATCAGCAAAATATGACATTAGGAATTCAAATTTGGTTATCAATATACAGAGGTAGGTAGCTGCAATAATTGTACAATTTGTTTGTCAATTTTGATAACATTGAGGAAGACCAAACCAATGCTAAAAGTGCAGTCCAGTCAGATCAGACTGAAAGATATGTACTCACTCTCTTACCTTATCGTTCTTTACAAAGTGTTTGAGGTCATGGTTAACAGGAGTGCAAACATCAAACAATACTTCACTCTATTGATATCAATATCACAGATAATCTGTGTCAATATATACAATATGTGTGATCTACTATATAAAGCTACTCAGATATTTTTGCCATAGACAATGGACTACACATCACTACACTTTCTCTTTGTGTTTGTGTCAGGAAATACTTTTGTAAAGATTACCCTCAGTTTCAGGAAGACATTTGGAATCATTAACCTTCCTTGCTTTCAAACACAAAGCTTTGCATGCATCAATATTAGAGTAGAATATTTGGCCAAGACTATAAAACACCACTTTCACTAATTGTTTATACATCTGTTTTCTCTTCAACAGAAATGTGCTTGATTTTGATTTTGAGAAGTTATGTTCAGTGTCTTTATCCCATATTAATGTATATGCATGTTTGGTGTGTGGAAAGTATTTTCAAGGTAAGATATCATCATATTCAAAACAAAACTGATAAATTAAAATACCTTCAGGAGTGTATCATCGTAAAAATTTTAAAAGCACTGCCCTCTCTATGGCACAGTACAAGATGTGTCATCATGTTCAGTTTTTCGTACGTCAGTGGAAAAATACGCTCCAACTTGCAAGAATATAATTGTTCACCAGTAAAATTTATTTAGCTTTTGCAATGTATTGAGCCACAAACACAAACTTGGTCCATGTTGTTTTACATCGATTTTCCAAGTAGGAAGCCATGATAAAATTGTTTCATAAATTAAAAGTCCAAAAATAATGCCCACTCCTCATCCATATGGTCACTTTAATTGTGTCAAGTGTAAATGATCAGATTATCTTGTCTTTCAGGACGAGGATTGAAATCACACGCCTACACACATAGTGTAGAAGTGGATCATCATGTGTTTTTAAATCTACATACTCTTAAATTTTACTGCCTACCTGACAACTATGAAGTGATAGATTCATCTTTAGATGACATAAAGGTAAGGACTTAAACTCTCTGTCAATGTTCTGTCAGCTCTATCATTATTTTAACTTTATGCTTACACAGAGCGAGAAAGTTCTAGAAGATTTACAGGATGGGAAGGGTGGAGGGAATCTTTTGTGTTACAGTTCTGTGGTTGACAAGAATGGATCTACTATGCACCTTGATATTACACATTTACAGCAGGCTGCCAAGTTTTACTAAGAAATTTACATTGATGTGTACTAAAACCATAGACCCTCCACCAACGGTGACCAAGATCTCTGGCAAAAAATGCTGAAAATACTATCAAGTTATCTAATCATATTTTGAAATTTCCTTGATTTTAATAATGAAATCAATATTTTCAATAGGAATATTAGGAAACCCAACTCGGTTATCTATCACCTTTGAAAATTTATCATGTGTACTAAAGTGACTGAAGTGTGTATTTTCAGGCAAACACATCCCACATCTAGACCTATCTAATCAAATTTGTCATTTTCTTTACAGTATGTACTGCAACCCACATTTTCTGTAGACCACATCACCCATCTAGATAAGACTGCCAAGTTATCCAGAGCATATGATGGTAGTACGTACCTTCCTGGAGTTGTTGGTCTCAATAACATCAAAGCTAATGACTACTGTAATGTAGTACTACATGTAAGTATACCACATATCAATGCTTCAAATGTTGGTTTGTTTGTTTGTTACTTATTCTACAAAAAACAACACTTTTTGTCACATGTACCTACATATTATGTCATATTAAATCTTGGCCAAAACAAAATCATTTGCAAACATAGGAAAACATTCCAAAAGACAGAGCTGAGTTAAAACAGAGTTTTGTATCTCTTTTATACTGTTTTCACATCTAAATTTTAATAGTGATTTGAACTGAGCCTTTGATATAAGGAAATCCCTACCTGGACGATGTGCCTTTGATTAACGATATCCTAAACTATAAGATCTATGATATATTTTTAAATTCCATCATAACCAGCTGGTAATGAAATCTAATATATGTTGTATTGTCGTCTTTTTACAGGCATTTGCACATGTTCCTCCACTAAGGAATTACTTCCTACGAGAGGAAAACTACGCCCACATCAAGAGACCACCAGGAGACATACTTATTTTATTGTCACAAAGATTTGGAGAGTTGATGAGGAAAATGTGGAACCCAAGGAACTTTAAAGCTCACGTCAGTCCACATGAAATGTTACAAGCTGTAGTATTATGTAGTAAGAAGACCTTTCAGATTACAGAACAAGGTATGTGTGTTTGTGAAAGTAACTTTTAATTTCCCTGTATGGTCTCTGTTTAATTCAGTAGGTTGTAAGGTATTTGCAGAGACAAAATGACATTCAGTAGCAAGCTACTATTTCCATTCATAAATCAAATATTTGTGTATCTTTCCTTGTCAGGTGACCCAGTGGAATTTATGTCCTGGTTTTTGAACACACTTCACCAAGCCTTAAATGGTGGTAAGAAACGTAACAGTAGTATTCTATATAAGACATTCCAAGGAGCCATGAAGATTTTTGAAAGAAAGTTACCTCCAGCTGATGTAGAAGAACTTGAAAAACAAGCATTGCTACAGAGTGAAGAATACCAAGGTATATTGGATAAGATATTAGTCTAGTGGCTGTCATGGCTTCAAATTTCTTCTCGTGTCCAGTTTAATGAGGTCCTGAGATGAAATTTCACATTCATCCAAAGTCACCCACATAATCATTAACATCATGTCTTTGTTAATCAATCACAGAATTCTGCCCAATAATAATTAGTATTTATTGGGGGCTTATAAAGTGGTACAAGCTGAGTTGATAACCTTTTTACTCAAGTGACAATACTTAACTACATTCCAGTATAATGTTAATGTCAATGCATGTCTTCTATAAAATCATGATTGTCTTCTGCCATTATTAGAACAGTCAACTGCATAATAGGGATTACATGAACATTTTTTGATACGTATAATAAATTACGTCATCAGATCATTTATAGGTTATATCGTAATACCAGGTTTGAGTTCAGTCAATTGTGAGTTGTGATAAGTATGCTTCAGTAAGTAAAATACTAAGAAAAACTATGACCATATATGTATAAACTATGCCCAAATATGTATAAACTATGCCCAAGTATGGATAAACTATGCCCAAATATGTATAAACTCAGCTTGTGCCCCTTTAATTTCAAGTATGATATATTTGTCATATCAGGATGCTAACTTATACTCTGTTTACATCATTCTAACAGTTGGAGGTTTACTCACTTGCATGAACAACTTTTGGTTCATAATTACTCATTTAGCTAGAATGTATATCATTTGCATGCAGGTATGCAATAATGTGTTCAGTATTGCACTGCAGTGAAACTACCACTAGTATGTGCACTCGTCGGTACATGTCTAGTAATTCTACATGTCATGACAAGAGCTGACTATGGATTTTGATTTTCTTTACATCTATAGAGAAGACGTCAACATCGCCATTTCTATATCTGACATTGGACATACCACCAGCACCACTGTTTAAAGATGAGTTAGAACAAAATATCATACCACAAGTACCTCTACATACTTTGCTTAGTAAATTTGATGGCATTTCTGAAAAGGTAGGTGGAGATCAAAATATCATACAAGTACCTCTACATACACTGCTTAGTAAATTTGATGGCATTTCTGAAAAGGTAGGTGGAGTCAACAAGTGTAGCAAACCATTTATGTAATCACCCACCAAAATAGAAGATGGTGGTTTCTTTGACTATGTGGTAAACATGTTCACCTGTTACAACTTACCACTAGGTGGCAGTATGACGCGGCCTGTATAGCGGTCCTCTCCAGAATGCTGTTCACCTGTTACAACTTACCACTAGGTGGCAGTATGACGAGGCCTGTATAGCGGTCCTCTCCAGAATGCTGTTCACCTGTTACAACTTACCACTAGGTGGCAATGTAATCAGCTAACTGTAGACGTTTGTTTGGTGGGCCAGTGTCCCTGTTTCTGTTGTCATTCACCATAGGGGTGTAATATTATTTTCTGCTAATTCATGTTTTGTTGTAATTCATCTACCTAGGAATATAAAACATACAAGGACTCCACCATGAAAAGATTTGGCCTTACACATCTTCCCAAATATCTCATACTGTACATCAAGCGATTCACAAAGAACATATTCTTTGTTGAGAAGAATCCAACGATCGTCAATTTTCCAGTCAAGTAAGTACTCATGTGGTCTGTAGTCCATGATGCCCTCCCTGTACTTAAGTCATGTTAGGAAATGAAATGCTGTAGTGTCATGGATTCCATACTATCTACAGTGTATGTTGAAATACAGTAACTGTGAAATACTCCTTGCTGCTTGGACTGTATCCAATGCCCTTCACAAATATTTCCTTAAAAGTTCATTTGAGCATAATGTAGGCTGTCAACAATACTTGAGTGTGTACATTTGTATATGTAAAAAGAGGCTACTGTTCTAAACATCCCTTTTAACTATTATTTCATGCACAGTCAGTGTGCCCTCTAAGCCAGTTTGACATGCCATTGACGCACACAATTTCTTGTGACATACCAAATTTGGTGTTCCCCTATCTCTTACTATGTGGTGACTCACAAGAAATGCTAGTTTTTATCATTTTAACTTGCAACAACAAAATTTGTCTATCACTAGAGGGCACACTGATGCAGTTTATATTAATCATAATTTTTCTAGAAATATCCCTGTGGAGAGACTTGTATCAGTATTCTTTCCTTGTCCATTTCAGAAATGTAGATTTCCGTGAATTCCTGGTTAAAGATCCTGAAGTCCAAAAGAGACACAAATATACAGTATATGACTTGATGGCTAACGTTGTCCATGAAGGTGATCCTAGGAAGGGTACTTTCAGAGTTCATATATTACATAAGGTAAGCCATTTAATCGAGCACAAACTGGGTGTATTCTTTGGGCCTCGATTTTGCTGCATACTGAAAAGGTACTCTCGAGTACTGTTCTTACTATAGTATATAACACCAGTGTATTTGCTTGCTCATGGTAAGCAGGAATAAGACAAATTTATGCAAAGACATACAATATAATTAGTGTCAGTAACTTATCAAAGTATAAACACCACAGAAGCCCCACATCCAATAACTCTGTTTACAGATAGAATGCTACATTATAACAATTGAGTTTGACTAATACTGTTATAGTGTAACTTCCACAGAAATAAACAAACTGATAATAAATGTCATGTGCACCGATATCAGAAACACCCACCATTGTTCTTGTATCAGTTGTATTGTTCTTTTTACCTAATTTTGTCTGCGTGTTAAGTCTTCCCTTGGTTCACTTTATTCAAGCAAACATATTGGTGTATTTTTGCAGGTTGTATGTCTTCTAAATCTGTTCCATGTAAAATATATTGTGTGTGTTAATTTTCAGGGCTCTGGTAAGTGGTATGAAATACAGGATCTTCATGTCACAGAAATTCTACCACAGATGATCACATTATCGGAGGCTTATGTCCAGGTAAGTTTCTCTATCATTTTGAACATTATGTAATATTATCTTTGCTTTACTGAATCATGACGTCTTTTGAGTTTTTACTTTCAAGCAGAACTGAATTCTGTATTTTAAATATATTTTGATCAGGTGATCTTTTCTGTTTTCTTGTTCCAGATCTGGGCCTTGAGGACTGAAGGTGAAAATATCTCAAATTCAGGGAAGACACAAGACAACAGCACAAAAAATGATGATAGTGCAACAAAGAAAACATAAAGACAACAAAGCAGTTACAATGTACTAATCTACTTGTACTGATATCAATTAAGGAAACAAACTATTTGCCAGACCAACAACCCTCAAAGCCATTAAAATATTTTTATAGTATTCAATTTAACTTTTGTTCCAAACACTACTTGAAAATTTTACCTGAAATTTTTGACTGCACACTTCAGAAACTAGACATTCTGAACGGGGAGTGAAAGAATCCATCTACATCCAGACACTTATACCATCATTAAACAGAGACGGAGGATGATATATATACTTCCAGGCACCTATGACCATTACTAGGCTAACATGTCCATACGATCACATGTACTGAATATTGGGTCAGTCTGTTGACAAAGACTGAAGTGTGCAGTCAAAAATTTCAGGTAAAATGTTAAAGTTGTGTTTGGAACAAAAGTTAAATTCAATACTATGGTTTACCAACACAGATGAATTTCCATTTGAAGGATATTTTCGTTTTGTAGTTTACACCTTTTGATTTTTGTAAATACTCAGTTATTGTTGACAGGACACTGAAGTTCAAAGTCCTGAAACAATAAATTGAGTATCAGTGAACTCTGAAGGGTATGCTATTCTCTGAGAAAGTGCAAAACAAAACCCAGAAAAATGTGATATGAATACAAATAACAATCTTCCTATCCATGTCCTGAAAGTCATTACAACAAAATATAGCTGTGTTTTCTCACATATTTGAGGCATTTTTATCACTCAAATGGAACAATTTAGATTATAGTCTGAGTTTCAACACATGGATAGGTTAAGATATAGTCTTTGTGTTGTACCTTGTTGTTTGGACCCTAGTAAAGATTGATTTTTTTGTATAAGACCAATACATTGTCTAGTTTTTGACTGCTGTGATTTGAGAATGCAAACACCAAATGGATCTACTATGGATCAGATGACAAATACAAGGTAGAGATGTGTATCAGTAAATGTACATCTCAATCTGAGGATTTTCACCAATTATGAAATTGAGTTGATTTTGTTGTCTGTTGGTTTTTATACAGTGATCCTATCTCACATGTTATACAGAGACATTTGTAACTGGATCATTGTTTACTATGTCTACACAGGTCTCTGCCTCATAGGTCATCTCTATGCTACACAGGTCTCTCTACCACATAGGTCTCTCTACCACACTGATGTACATTGTCATCTATCTAAACTCATCCAATTTGAAACTGGCAAGATTACACGTGTATATTGAATCATGTAAGAATAATTGATTTTGACCGGTTGACAACATCTATGCACTCGTTCCTGTTGGCACAGAGACAGACGGACCAGAGGATCCTATGCACAAAATTGAAATTATGGAAAGACTTTGATCTACATATTTCTCTGTAACAATTAATAATAAAGTTTAAAGTACTTCTCTCATACTGTACTCCAAATACAATAGATAAATATACTTTGGCCACTTTCAGTTTTTAAATCTTTCATTACAGTATAAACTTCTTGATGAGCATCTTACACAGAAATGACACAGAACAAGCACCATAATATTCAATAATATACTTAGCAGCATGAATATCATGTGCTTCAAAAGAACTAGAAAACAAAGCAGATAATATATCTCCTCTTACAGAAATTTGTTAAAATGATGCCATTATTAATTTTAAAAACAAAAGTTGTTATAGCTAGCTACCCTTTCAGTTATCTTACATCCATCATACATACTACTGTAGAACAGTTACCATGGACAGCTGAACAGTCATAAACTCATCTGTAAGAAACCACATGTCAGGGCGCCCTCAATCATCAGCCAACAAGACCATTGAGGGCAGACTAACATGATGTATCTGACACATACTAAACTCATCATTATGACATTATGGTTATATTATTATTTTATAGTGGTACATTTATAAAGCTGATGTGATCCAAGGGCTAGAACATCCAAATGAAAGAGTTCAAATACAATGTTTGGCCGTTGGTGGCGCTCTACACCATCTGCTTGCAGTATAGCGCCACCAACATTAGGCATTTGAAGGTATGAAATTTCATATTGCTAAATGTTACGATAATCATCAATGGTGTCAACCAGTTAAAAGTGGTCTGATCTGGTTTAAACTGGTCACAAAAGTAGCTTTCCACTGAGTTTGTTCCAGCATGTCTACAGTAACTTTTCCCACAGTAGTACTTCTGTATCATTCGTATTTCATCATGTACCATGTCCGTCTTACAATCTTGTAGCACCAAACATTTTAGATATGTGTATGTGTACCAAAATAGGATTCAGATAATAAAACATCATTTCTTAATATGTTAAAACTGTACATTTCTCTAAACCTACATACCAACTTCTGCCACCCCTCATCCCACTTCCAACCCTCCATTATATGAGATTACAAATAACAACCCAACATCCCCTGTAGAAGTACACTATTTAGATATGGATGGTGAAAACCATTGGAATTATACCAGGATTTGCAATAATATAAACCCAAGTATTTCCTCAGAGTCCAGTCAATAAAAGATGTTCCTAGCACTCTACTACTCTACAACTATTCTGGAAAATTTTCAATTTTTCTGTGGCTTGTTACCCATGAGTTAAAATCATCCATAAATATAGAAATATTGTTAGAGTAATATTTATAAAGTAATATTATTACTCTGCAATTTTGTAAAAAAAAAATGTCATCAACCTTGAATTATAGGATTGGGCTTTCAGAAGCTGCCACATCATTTGTGTTGACTCGCCTCAAAGCTAGAAGTTCTAATTTTATGTTAGACCATAGACATGTCTGTCCAATATTTATGGTTAGATAAAGTTCCTCTATTATAAACACAAGACAACATTAATACTAACAATACAAGTAAATACTGATTAATAATAATGAAAATTATTTTTACATCAAAGATTTTAAATCAAAATATCTCTAAAAACTTTTCCTTTCACCTGTATTGATATAACTGTATGGCTTATTTATACAGTGGCAGTTAGATGAAAAAAAATGGCTGACAAGCTATTGTGATAGTTTTTGGATGTACAAAACAACCACTTTATATGTTAAATGCCAGGGTTTTCAATCCTGGTACGCACATTAGTGATATCATATCAGTGGCTATAAGAATTGGATAGGAATATTCTATTGTTCTAAACCAACTTTTTCTGTAGTTCTGCCAGACATTTTGCGACCTGTATCTCGGAAGGATGGACCTTTGCTGAACAATCAAAATATAGTAGATTGAGTTGCCCAAACCTTTGCTATATAAAAAGCTTGAACAAATGATTACCAGTAACAACGATGTCTATCTATGCCAAGTCTCTACTCTTGACAAATTCATCATTCTTACATGCTGTCTATCTCTATCTCTTGTTTGGTTTACTTCACTGCTAAAAATCTACAATCCTTAGATTCTCCTCTATTTGTTTCACTGAGTGTTTTGTTTAGTGTGATATGTCAAAGAGTTCATTCTACATACATCATAATACACATTCTGATCTACTGTCTGTGGAGAGACATATATATTAGTTGTTTCTATGACTTCAAACTCTTCCACTTCAACACTGTCATGGTCACTGACAGATGTCAGGCTCTGTAGTGTCACACCTTCATGGATACATCCATGGTTGTCCTATAGTGTGTTCACCTTCTCTAGGCAGTTTGCAGCTGTGCCAGGAAGTGTCACAACTCCTTGATCTTGCAGAATTCAAATCTCCTTCATCTATGCACTTGTCACTTCATTTGAAGCCATTCCAAGAAGTGTCACAACCCTTCACTTCATTGGCCACAATTCTAGGAAGTATCTCATCTCTTCATTCCACATACTGTTATTCTAGGAAGTGTCACACCCCATCAGTTCATCTGCTGCCATTCTAGGAGGTGTCACACCACATCATTTCATCTGCTGCCATTCTAGGAAGTGTCTCAACCAACCCTTCATATCATCTGTTGCCATTCCATGAAGTGTCACATCCCATCAGTTCATCTGCCATTCTGTAAATTATCACACCCCCTCTTGACTTCATCTGCAGCTATCCATTGACATCTACATTTCTTTGAGTTCTTCTTCTAACCATTGTGGTGTTGCTTGTCCAAGTTTTGTTAGTAACTTAGACAGATCTATGGTGTGTGCTCTGTAGTATTGTTGTAGGTATTTCTGTGCCAGTGTCTCCATTGGGGGATAAAAACGACCTTTACTCTTTCCCAAACATTTAGTTTTTCCTTCACTCATTACCTGGCAATAAAAACCTTTCTTGCTGTCAAATCTGAAAAGAAGAATCACAGGGAACAGTTTTTACTTTCTTGAATGATATGATTTGATTTTACATTTCTAAAATGTATTCATCCATCCACTAATCCACCAACTACTTTATCAACCAACCAACCAACCAACCAACCAACCAACCCACCAACCAACCCACCCACCAACCAACCCACCCACCCACCAACCCACCAACCAACCAACCCACCAACCAACCCACCTAACCATCTACCACTTTATCAACTCAATCATCTGTCCATCTATTCACCATTCAACCCATCCAAAATCCATTTACCCACTCATCAACTCATTAACAAATAAACCAATCCAAAATCCATCCATCCGTCCATCCCTTATTACATATCATACTTGTACTTACTTGAGATGTTTGTTGTAATCATAATATGGTTTGATTTTCAAGAAACGCTGAACTTTATTCATGATTGACACTGGGTCATTCTTCAACATATCACCATCTAATATCAGTAACTGTAAAGACAGAAATCAACATATCATAGATATTATATTGATTTCAACTTAAAGTATATATATATATATATATATATATATATATATATATATATATATATATATATATATATATATATATATATATATATATATTTCAATGTAAAGGGGATATATATATATATATATATATATATATATATATATATATATATATATATATATATATATATATATATATATATATATATATATATATATATATATATATATATATATATATATATATACACTTGAGTTTTGTTGAGACCATCCCGTTTTCAGTTATGTTCATATTTATATACTTACTTGATTAGGAGGGTAGTAAGACAACCATCGTTCTAAGTGTACAGCATACATGCCAGGATGTAGACAACGATTCCGTAAATCCAGAATAGCTTTGGGACTACCTTCCTTAGCTGTCACTATCTCATAGAAACTATGATTCAAGGCTACTGGGTCTTCATGTGCTCTCAAATGCTACAAGATAAAACAATCTTCATTTACACATAATACTGGTATATATTTTCAAATGTGGGAAATTCAAACTAACATAAGGAGCATGGCTCCTGTTTTCCCCATTACATTGAAAATGACACAAATGGCTCTCATATTTCATATATAGTGTGTCTCTGAATAAATAGTGAACTGAGTAGAAAACATCATTATTAACATTTCTGTGGCGGGGGCAGTTCATGTTGGCCTTTAACAATTTATCGTACAATTAGTTTCACATCAGGTGTACCGATAGTCAGTAAGATACAACTTGTCCCATGCTATCACCTAACACTCACAGAAGTCTGATAGGACTGAACAACACAACATATGTTACAGTGGTTTAGAAGTCTGATAGGACTGAACAACATGACATATCTTACAGTGGTTTAGAAGCCTGACAGGGTTGAACAACACGACATATCTTACAGTGGTTTAGAAGCCTGACAGGGCTGAACAACACAACATATCTTACGGTGGTTATAGGGCTGAATAACATTACATATCTTACAGTCTAGTGTACAGACTGCATTGTACTCACCTGATACCAGGAATATGCACGTTTGGATGGACTGATTAAAATGGTTACTATCTTAACACGAGGTAGCAGGGCATGGGCTCTGAGAGGTACTTGTGAATTATCAAAATATGTTGCACTTTTCTCAAACACATGATCAGTAGAACTATTTCTAGGAAGTGGGAAGAATTCCATGTACCTAAAATACAACAAAACATAATAACAATATCAGTACCAGTCTAAGAACTTTATACAAGGAATTATAAACATGTTTCTAGACTTTACTTTCTAGCTATGGTTTTAGGTCACCCCTTGAAATGGACAAAGACATAAGATATGCTGACAGTGTAACTATGAAAGTAAAATGTACTCTTAAAGTCACCAAACAAGGTTCAAAAAAGTATATCTAACAGTACCAGATCAAAATTGTTTTCTTTGTGAATAGTAATTTATAGTATAGATGACAAGCTTTCAACCAATGAAAATCAGGTTCTGTGAGAATGTAATGTTAATCATGTGATTGTCACATGATTTGAGCATCTGCTGACCAGTGAGAATCAGACTGAATGATCATATGATTATCATGTGATTCTGTACTAACCAATCAATACCCCTGTAATAGTTGGCGCCATTAAAAAACTGCACTTCTTCAAAGGTCTTGGTACTTGGAATATTACTATAAATGGATGGATGCATACTAAGAAAAGTATACAGAGCTGTGGTCCCTGGAGAAAGAAACAAAACAAGTAATGAATGAAATTATGAACAGCAGTGATTGCACATCAGTCCTGAATATGGCATTGCTATAATCAGGAAGTGTGAATGTTAAATACTGCCAAGTCTGTAAAGACAACTTATAATGTGCGTGCCTGTTATACAAAGAGCTCCAGGTGTAGACACAGAACTACTTACAAAATGCGAGGATACTGAGAAGCAATTTGAAAACATGGAAGGATGTAGAGGGAAGTATGTAAATGAGTGAGAGTTAAAATACATGCGTAGGTACGTTTTAAGGGCAGAGTGGAAGGAAGACTTAGAATGAGAGTAACGATGATTGTGGGGAAGACTGTTCCAAATTGAAGGAACGGTGTCAGAAAAGGAACACTTGCTGAGCTTCTCAGTGACAAAAGGTGAGATAGTCTTTAGGGTACATCATGTTGGGGTGCCCTCACACATTGGCGAACCCCTTTCAAGATCACGACCATTGAGGGCAGTACATCATGTTGGGGTGCCCTCACACATTGGCAAACTCCTTTCAAGATCAAGACCGTTGAGGGCAGTACATCATGTTGGGGTGCCCTCACACATTGGCAAACCCCTTTCAAGATCAAGACCAATGAGGGCAGTACATCATGTTGGGGTGCACTCACACATTGGCAAACCCCTTTCAAGATCAAGACTGTTGAGGGCAGTACATCATGTTGGGGCACCTCACACATTGGCAAACCCCTTTCAAGATCAAGACCAATGAGGGCAGTACAACATCTAGCTGTGAGAGTCAAGACAACAATGGAACTCCTACCTGTTTTTTGAGGTCCAATTACTAAAAATTTGGGAAGTCTTTCACAAGATTTTTCTTTTGACCAAATTCCTAGATGACGTTTATCATCACATGGATTCTGTAACAGGAAAGTAAACAATTATTGATAAACACGTAAATAAACGAATTCATATGCAGACCATAAACACGTAAATAAATTATGCAAACAACATAAAAACAATGGCATCATTATGTTTGAATACACAATTCCTAAGAAAAGTGAACCTTAGCAAGGGACTCTTCAGACTATATATAGTAAACTATAGTCACATTCAATTCTAAATCGTCAGTTTTCTAGAAGAAACATTTTAGGCCGACTTACTGAGATCGTCATGTATACCTACAGTAATGTAATGAGTAATGCATGGAGTGGAAGTCAGAGTGTCAACAAAGAAATTGATCGTTATTTACATGATGTGACAAAATTCTATTACAGGTAATGACAATTACCATTACTATGGTGAACAGTACACAAAGTACTACTTTGGAGCACTAGTTAGCAGTGAACACTGCCTTATACTCTCTTTCCACAACTTACATGACCTGTACTGGTCAGTATGGTGTAAACACTGCCCCCTCTACTTCTCTCTCTTTACAACTTACATGCCAAACTGGGTCCTTCTCTTCTGGATACAAAGAGAAATACTTGTCAGCTAAGTCTACTGGTGGTACAGTTTTCAACTGTAAGTTGGTCCAACACTGAAGAAACTTGACAACACTTTCAAATGTATACAACGCTAATCTATCATTACCATAGTTAGACAAATGAGTCATAAAAATATTTATCTGTCAAGAAAAGAGAAAATGAAGAACATAATTAGTAAACAGAAATGTTACTCTTATCAATATCAGTAGTCTAGTTTCCTGTACATGTTACAATCACTACAATCATCTCCACCATATAGTCACTTTCACTATAGTTTAGTTTCCTATACACATTACAATCACTATGATCATCTCCATCGTATAGTCACTTTCACTATAGTTTAGTTTCCTATACACATTACAATCACTATGATCATCTCCATCGTATAGTCACTTTCACTATAGTTTAGTTTCCTATACACATTACAATCACTACGATCATCTCCATCGTATAGTCAAAGTGGTTACTCTAGCACAACATTATATGCTCACCCCTGACAGTGATAGTTTAATGGTATTGAAGAGCTGATATAAACGTAAAAACGGCTGCACTAATTGAACATTTAAGCAATAAACCACCCCCCGGGGATGGTATACCAAGAGGTTTTGACCAGTGAACGAAATATATGCACGAGCGATAGCGAGTGCATATATTGAGTTCACTGGTCAAAACCGAGTGGTATACCATTCCCAAGCGTGGTTTATCGCTATTATATTATACCAGTATATTGAAAATATCGGAAACAAGATAAGACGCAACATTTTCTGGTTTCATTTGCGCCTCCATCCCTGCATGGACTACAACGTTCTAGACGAACAGTGAATATCTAAATTTGGACACATGCAACTGTGCATTATCGCTCATTTTAGACACGCTAGTTCGATGTCTAGACCAATCAGATCTCACGATTTGTGCCATCTATATAATGGTATAATATAATATCGAACAATCGTCTGAATGAAGTAACAAATCACAACTTACCGGATTATTTACAAAAGCCTGAAATAACTCTCCACCATGAATGCTATTGTCTAACTTACTCCGACCTCCTGGGTACTTATTCAAATAAATAGTATGTGTAAATAAACCACAAGTCTGTCGTGGTAAAACCTGTACAAAAGTGAAGAGATGAGTCAGTTTAATATAAAAATCATGTAATGTGTGTATGCAGTCCAGAGGATCAACTAGGCTACCACCATTCCAAAAATTTTGCAGACCAAATCAAGCAATTGTATAAGATTGAAAACCAAAGTACCCATTAAAAAATAACAAAGTGGCTATGGTCACTTCTAAAGAATTCAGATAAGATAATTATTTTGACTCAGACTGGGTTGTAACAGTTTTCATTACATTGTCTTTTTTCACTCAATATGGTCAGCATGATTTGTGCTTTTCATTTACTGCATTGTCTCCATTCTTTTCTTTTGTTTTGTATTGTTAATTAAAATATTAACTTTTAGTTTAAATGTTATGTGTGTATGTAATAAATGGCTTCAACTAATTGTAAAAACATTGTGTCTCAGGTTATCTTTTTATTTTCTGTCCGTCCATCAACTGTACTTACAACACCAGGCTAGTATTTCCAATATCATCAAAGAAATACAAAGGTATAGTTTAGTCAAGGTTTTATTAAAGTACATTTGACCCGGAGTCAAGATAAAATGTACTTATTTGAAACCTTGATTGGCCCCAAGTAAAAAATTTGATAAAGTCAGTTTTACATCTTTATAGCTTTGTTTGTTTGTTATTTGTTCACCTTTATATTTCTATGTATAAAGCCTCTCCTCTTAATAGCTGGTCTCAGATGTGGATATTCCTCTGTACTTGTAGCTTGAACATTCCATACTTTCCGCCAGGCTTCATATAACTGAGTATGTACCGGATAAACACCGGAATGATGAGGAGCAACGGAATAGTTTGTTTCTACTGGAATATCATGATCCTAGAAATGAAGTGTATGTAGATATAAATATAATTTATTCATACTCATCATTGTTCTTGGTCGTTAATCTTAAAAGATGAATAGAAAAAATCTTTTTTATTCATGAAAATATAAGTATATTAGTAAAACTGAAAAAGTAAATAAACATACAAACAAAGAAATAAACAGAAAATACTAAAACTAAATCATAAAAATATTTATATTTTTATGACAATGGTCACAACACTGCTGAGGAACATAGGTGAATCCTTATAACTCTTGCACACTATCGCCTATCAACTATAAAGTGAGCCCCCTTCAGTTCAAATAGAGAAATGATTCATAAAAACAAAAGAAACAGGTGTTCCTCATCAACTTGCACTTCATGTATAAAATTACACATATCAACATTGAATAACAATTAACACACTCTTCCTACACCTACTCAGTGCAGAAAGTAGATGAAATTCCAAAAGTTTCCACTATCATTTTACTGAGTTTCTTATCAGAACTGTGGTACAAAAAATTGTCAGTTTTGTTTTATCACATTTTCCCATTTCTGTTATCTGGGTTCCCAAAACAATTCTATTATGTACCAGTATTCTAAATGAAATATAAAATCTAAATAACAGATTGGTTATTATTTGTACATAGTCTTACCTTTGCAAACTGTCTGTTTTTTATCATCTCAGCTCTCAGAAGAGTTTCATTGTTAGCCAAGTGAGGTTGCATGTGATTCCACATATGTGGAAACCACCAAAACTTGTGTGCATATTGTATAATAGCATCGTCTCCATCATCTTCCTCATCCATACCTGAGTGATAAAACTTTCCTGAGAATCCAAGATTGAAATGAAATCCAGGAATTTGTGATGCCAACATCTCTTGAGACTTGACCAATGCCTTAGGGGAGAAAAAAATGGGTCAAAGTATAATTCCCAAAGGAATATATATTCAACTGAATCATGTCTGAATGAATAATTAATACAGAATGCACCTCAGAAATAATTCTTTCAACTTGTACTGTTACTTTTGTTTTTGAAAAGTCAAAACGATTCTTAGCTAAAATTGATGCTGGGTCAGAAGTCATAAGATAAAGGTCACTCACCTCTACATCTTGGACTTTCATTCTGATACCTTGAGCTCCAACAAAGATATCATCAATGTCTATTAGAAAGTGCCTGTCTAGGGTTTTACTAAGTATACCGTGAGACAGGTACGAAACACTGTCCAAAAACAACAAATTATGAAGCCAAAAACGAAAACCGCTTCCAAAGAAAACTTTCTGAATACCATCAATATAGCCATGATCTAGCAGAACCGTAGTATGAAGTAACTGAGAATATCCCAGATTGACATACTCTGTTGTACTTGTCCTAGCATACGCTATAGATTCATACGTAGTATGATTAAATTGGAATACAGTCCAGTCATCACCTGGTAGGTAGCCGAACACAGTTTCTCCTGGTCTGGTCAGATAAAACACATCACTGTATGGATTTAGTTCATAGTCTCTCAGTCCAAGATTAGTATGTATGTACAGAGGCAAGTCTCCTACTTGTGCTTGGAAGTATGTTTCTTCACGGACCGCTGTAAAGATAATCACTCCTACATTGTATTCCAGACAGTACTTATCTAACAGTTCTCGGTTCCAGTCATCCATGTAAATGTAAGATTCAAGATTTTCAAAAATAACGACAGCATAGATTCCTTGACCAACATTTGTCAAAGTTGGCAGATTTTTATCATTTGCTAAAGTTGTATGATACTTGAATCTGTTTGCTTCTAGTAAAGTCACAATATCCTGACCAAGTTTAGAGTATTGGCTCTCCACAAAGATGAGAGCTTTTGCTTTTTTATTTGAGCTGTTATCGGGTTTATGTCTATCCCGGTTACTGAATTGTCGACTGTGTCCACTTGGATGGAGCTTACAAGTGATTTCAGGGTGAAGGTCACGATTAACTCCATGGTGAAAGTTAGGATTTGAGACATAAATTGCTAGTATCCATAGCGATGCAACGCTGAGACAAAGCAAGAATATAATACTTTTCTTAATGTTTGGTTGGGTGGCGCACCTCACCCGAGTGTTGCTAAACGCTCGTTGAAACTTTTTCAATATCATCTCCCTTGGAATTGTAGTCACGATCTTATTTTTTCAATTCTTCTTCTTCAAACAATGTTAACAAAATGGTCAAGTCTACCTAATGTCCGAGGACATTGTTGAATGTACAATCTGTAGAATCTATAAGAAAGAAAACAGAAAATAAAAAAGAATGAAAATGAGAAAAACACATTCATAAACTATGAGAATGAACGCATTGATACAAAATGAAAATATCTACATTGTACTCACAACAGTCAAAACAGTTTGGAAACAAGTTTTTTCCAAAACAATTTTGACTCCATGAGTAAAGGTCCTATTGTAACATCAATAAAGTGTTTTTTGTCAATTAATGGATAATAACTGATCTGATATCATATTTTCTAAAAGACTAAATAAAACAACGCAAAGGCTTCCATGTTGTCATATTTTTCAATGACGAAATGACCTCTGACCTCAAAACTCGTTCCAGAGAAAACTCACAATATCATGAGTTGGTGATAACTTTGTTTAATCTTTCTACTGGGAAGTCAACCTACAGATTAGGTGTGAGATTAAAGTTGGGTACTTCAGATTTCAACTCAACAGCACATGTGTTTACAGAAATAATGTGAAGAAAAATACAGAAATGGAGATACGACATAAAAAAATAGACACAACATTACAGACCAAACTACTATCTCTTTATAAATATCTAACAATAATATCAGCCAAAGATAAATGTCAAACACTACCACAATAACAAATAGACAGAGTACCAGGCTATGGGATATATAATATACTGCAATGGCAGTTGATGTGGTCAGGTACAATGTACACTGAGATGCCCCACCCCCTCCCCCTCCCATCTCCCCACCCATCCCCTCTCTCACGATGAATACAAATTGGTACATGTAGATACTGTAAGTAAGCCTGTTGAAGGATAGATAGCCAAGAGTCTTGACAAGGCAATTAAATGAAACATCATCCTGTTATAGTTAACATGGCACGGCTATGAGCTAAATGATAGATGGATGCAATCTTGTCTGTAAGATATGACATTTGTATCACGCTATCGTAATAGAGCTGAGAAACACAGCATGCATATCTTAAAGTCAAGATGCAAGACACGTTAATCTTATCTACAGACTTCAATATAGCTTTGTGTGACCTTTACTTCACCATTCTTGCCAAATTTTGATAGAAATATCGACGTTTCAGAATTATTTTTCCATGTTTAGAATTTTCTCAGCTGGAATTTATCACTGAAACATGGTTATTTTATTTTTTTCCCCTTCTGGCTATTTTCTACATCCCTGCATATACATAGGAAATTTAGTAGTCACAGTAACAGTGATGAAATGATGAAAGGATATCAGTTATAGTCTACTCATAAGCCACAGTATATCTTATTGCTGTCATAAATAACACATTTTGGCAGTGCCATCTGTAGAATGTTTTATGAGGCCTATGGTTTTATAATATAGCCTGTTGAGATACAGCACTATCTGGTCATACTGTAGTCTAGGTCCTGACACGGACCATATTATGTACTACAACCCCAGTCTAGTCAAGCCCCTTGCTTTCATATCTAAAGAGCACAGATATCTGTGCTCCCGACTATGGCGTTCATATAAACATGATGACATCGTGGCGTCCCCATGTGATTTTAGTTCAAATAGACTGGAGGTGGAGTCCTGGTTGGATATTTGTATATCATAGTCAAAACTGAATCAGCTGTACCAAATGAATATTAATGAGTGATGACAACAGCCTGTCAATTTGTGATGTGCAATTTGCGCTTCGCTCACCATGGCTAGGAGGTATGACCAGCTAACAATGTATCTCAACAGTGCAGTAAACAGACTATAGGGCTAGGAGGTATGACCAGCTAACGATGTGTCTCAATAGTGCAGCAAACAGACTATAGGGCTAGGAGGTATGACCAGCTAACAATGTGTCTCAACAGTGCAGCAAACAGACTATAGGGCTAGGAGGTATGACCAGCTAACAATGTATCTCAACAGTGCAGCAAACAGACTATAGGGCTAGGAGGTATGACCAGCTAACGATGTGTCTCAACAGTGCAGCAAACAGACTATAGGGCTAGGAGGTATGACCAGCTAACGATGTGTCTCAACAGTGCAGCAAACAGACTATAGGGCTAGGAGGTATGACCAGCTAACAATGTATCTCAACAGTGCAGTAAACAGACTATAGGACTAGGAGGTATGACCAGCTAATGATATATCTCAACAGTGCAGCAAACAGACTATAGGGCTAGGAGGTATGACCAGCTAACCGTTGTGTCTCAACAGTGCAGCAAACAGACTATAGGGCTAGGAGGTATGACCAGCTAACAGTGTATCTCAACAGTGCAGCAAACAGACTATAGGGCTAGGAGGTATGACCAGCTAACGATGTGTCTCAACAGTGCAGCAAACAGACAATTTATCATGTTTATGTTAAGTACTGTCAATGATATCATAACTTGATGACTTTTGGGAGTTGAATAAAATCCCAGTACCTATAAATATGTTCTTACATGTTCATAGATCAGTATCAAAGTGATATTTATACTCTAAATTAAACTACACGTATTAATTACTTTAGCAGCAGTAGTGTTTGGATCACATTTCAAATCCAAGCTGCACAGAAGTTGTTATTTTATGATAAGCTGTAATACAAGTATCAATCACAAAACTAAAGTGACAGTTTTATAGCAGCTAGGGGATGCTTTATTATATATATCACTTTGTAACATTTAACACTTACAACTGTCGACAATGAAGCATTGACAAATTGAGGAACAGGAACCTGTTACAAACAGGGAAAGTAAACAACTGAATTGGATTAATACAACTGCAGACACCAGACCGTGAACGAACGTAACCTGTTACAAACAGGGAAAGTAAACAACTGAATTGGACTAATAACTCTTGGCACAACATGTTGGAAGTACAGAGATTTATAGGGGTTCTCACTTAGACAGTGAAGTGGACTCTGAGGTATACTACAATTCATCATTTGATAAGAACAGTTGTAGGACCTCTTTACTTAATAGTTCATATCCACAAACAAATTTCCAGTTCCCCTGGCATTTCATGTAAACATAGTAGGCCATACAACTATTGGATGTTAATTTTATTGCACAAATTGAATGGAAAAGGTATTCCTGTGCATGTATGCAATTATAGGACAGTTCTGTACATTCCTTCAACTTATTTTTTTTTTCTTGAATCATGAAATCAATATAGAACTTACAATTTTTTATGTTAATTCTCTAAGACATCTGTGAGACACAGATTGATTACAAATATATGTATTAGCCCTGTTCCTATCTGATTTGATTTGCAACTGATTCAAATTTAATTGATTCTGTTAAATTGCTTCAAAATCGACTTCTTTCCACTGAAAAAACTGAGAAATGGATTTTCCATCAATTCACTTTTGCTTTTTTGTATTGTATTGGTTTGAAACTATCCCACCCCTTGAGGTGATTTCGAACTGATTCAACATAAATGGCTAAAAACCATTTTTAGTGCATGTGGGAACAGAAGAACTGACCTTAATTCAATTTTTAACAGATTCCAAATTCCACTTGAGGACAGGACTATTGTGTTATTTTATTATATAAGAACAAACATCAATGTTCTAGTCTTAACTTTCTCTTGAACCAAAGCACATTTTCCACTGACTTAATGTAAAAATAACGATGCTGCATCTTTCAAAGCACCACAAAGACAGCCAGCAGTTTTATGATGGATGCAGTCACGGAGTCTTACATATCGATGTAGATGTAAAATACAGACACTAACAGAATAACACTCATAGTCTACAACACTTTCAAAAAAATATTACAGATTTACGAATAATTTGCCTAAAAAACACTAAAACGATATATTTATATGTTTCTAATATTCATTCACTCAAAAAATTTTGGAAAAAACATTGTCTATCTGTGGAAATAATCTCAGTCTAAATCACAACATAATGTTCCTATTTGTAGATGATGAACATGTAGTAGCAGCCAGTCTTGATGTCACCACACAAACTATAAAATTCATAAAAGAAAAGCAACGTAATAAATAAAACATGCTGAACAAGTCTACACATTGTGTTCAAATACAGCTGTATAAGACATAGGACAACATACTTAATTTCTGTTCCTCCATGTAACCATGGCGATCAATTATTTGTTTGAAAATGAAAAAAAAATTTAATTTCTATCTTGATGAATATCATTTTATTGCCATCATGTTTCAGGAGTCATTATTTCCAGGTGAAAGTTTTGGTTTGGAAAAAATGTGTGTTTTTCATCTTTTGGTGTCACAAAAGAAGCACTACATGTATTTGAGATAAGAAACACAAGAATCAAATAGAGTAAACCTCAGACTACTAAAAGAATTCTCTTAGTGGTCTGACAGTAAACCAAGACATTTTAACCACTAGAAAATTTTGCAATTTTAACGTCTTCAGCTTGTTCTCAAAGACTAATTTTACTAATTACTGGACTAGTACAAAATGTACATGAATTTTGTTCATGTACAAGAAAGCATTTTAGTCACTACTTTTTATTTTTGTGTTTTTTTGTTATCCAGTGAAATAGGCAAAAATACGTCTCTAGTAAAAATGTGCAGGTTTACAGTAATAATATTGCCTCACAATATTCCTATGTGCTGTGTTTTGATATTACAATGACACGTTATAAATCAAGCCATTCTATCTATATAACAGCTGTTCTTAGAAGGTGCCAATCCATTTCCTTATTGGCGTATCAACTATACGACTAAATATGAAACCAGATTTAACCTTTGTCAATATCCACACAATTCTAAAATGAAGCCTGCAATATAGATCAATCACATGAATTTCAACTTCACACTCTCAAAGTCATTTGAAATTAAAACTACCAAGGTTCAATTTTGAAATAAATTATATTTCTCCATTTCTGTTGCAAGGGTTACATTTTATGGTAAACTTATTTTCCCTTCTTCAGAGTTCTAAAAATGTGCCAAAAAAATGTGCACTTACTCTGAGTAATTTTCTATATTCTAGTTATATCTCAATAACTTTCACTATATGATACAAAATATACAAACATATAGTGATATATGGTTCAACACTGTTGTGACATTTTGGATAACTTGGATTATAAAATATTTGGGTGTCAATCTGATCTAAGGTGATAAAATCCACTTTTTTAACTCTTGATGCTATACATGTATATCCAATTTCTAATGTATTTTCACAAGTGAAAGGCTGCATGATACACAACATCACTGGCAAAAATAACCTTTATATGTCCAAACATCTATTGTAAGGATTTGGGATTGTTTTATATAGCTGAGGGTCAGGGCTATTTGACTCATCATATTGGCTTAAAACTGCTCTACAAACAATATTTTCAAGTCAGATTGCCAAGTCTCGGGGCTACAATATTTTCAAGTCAGATTGCCAAGTCTCGGGGCTACAATATTTTCAAGTCAGATTGCCAAGTCTCGGGGCTACAATATTTTCAATTCAGATTGCCAAGTCTCGGGGCTACAATATTTTCAATTCAGATTGCCAAGTCTCGGGGCTACAATATTTTCAATTCAGATTGCCAAGTCTCGGGGCTACAATATTTTCAATTCAGATTGCCAAGTCTCTGGGCTACAATATTTTCAATTCAGATTGCCAAGTCTTGGGGCTACAATATTTTCAATTCAGATTGCCAAGTCTCTGGGCTACAATACATTACATGTTACATTGTATCTTGTCAATTAATGCTGATAGGAAGTTGGACATCCAGGATACTAACTTCCCTGGCAGGTGACACTTATATTGCCTACAGGCGTTATATAAGAAAATGTAGTTCCTCGATTACGGTGTGATTTTAAAAAGATGCTCTCAAATTTTGTCAATGACTCTAACAACTAAAAACTGTATGTAAGTCAAGAGCCATGGTTATCTCAGTATGAGTATTTGGCTTGTAAATGTTGTACACCAGAATACCAGCATGTCAAGTCACTTGATGTGGACATATTATGTCTATGGGCTTGTAAATGTTGTACACCAGAATACCAGCATGTCAAGTCAGATACTTGTCACATGATGTGGACATATGTCTATGGGCTTGTAAATGTTGTACACCAGAATACCAGCATGTCAAGTCAGATACTTGTCACATGATGTGGACATATTATGTCTATGGGCTTGTAAATGTTGTACACCAGAATACATGTGCTGTACCAGCATGTCCAGTCAGATACATGTGGGCAGGTCTCTGGACTAAGTCAATTTTAGTCTAATTCCAATAAAATCCATATTATGATTTACACAACATTTATCTTCACACATCACGTCTAGTCAATGTCCTTACTCACTTGGAAAGAAACCAGAATTATTTGTATTACAGTTAAACCCTCACTATGGATGTTAGTGCCTTCAGATCAGCTATCTGGATTCAACAGAATACCTAACATTCAATCCCTATGTACAGTAGTAAAGTAGAACTCACACAATACTCTAAACAGAGATATTTTCACCATTCAAAAATTTTATGTTTTTTTGCAGTTTTCAGCTGGATGTCAAAGACTTAACTGATACATTGTGTTTACATATATGTACGAGCAAGGATGTATTTTAGTTACTACTTAATTTTACGGTTTTATGTCTAGTGAAATAAGTGAAAATAAGTCTTTTGACCTTAATAGCAAAAATGTCCAGGTTTACAATAAACATGTACTTTGATATTCAAGAAACGGAGTATATATTAACCTTTTAATCGGAGCCAATTGAAACATAAATTGCTGTCATTTTCCTAATTACAGTTAGGAATACCTTCTATCAGGAAATGGATTTTTTCAAATAATTGCGATCCCTGGACTGTAATTGACATTTTATGTCCAAGTAATCTTGTGGAACCGGAAAATGAAATGTCAGGGTAGGAGATTATCTGAATGTCAGGTAGTCTTTTTGTGTAACTAGATAGATATCGTAGGCACTGTACTAAAGATAGATGTATTTTCTACCCCATAGCATCCATCAGTAAATGAAAGTTACTGCAAGTCATTTATCATAGAGATATGCATCAGATCTGTGTGTATATATATACATATGTATGAATGTATATATTTGTGTATGTATTTGTATGCCACTGTGAACAGTGATATACTGTGATATACATATATATATATACATGTATATATACTTAATTCAAAAGAATAAGGATGTAATAAGTCGTTACTCAGAGTTTCACACTTCAAGCGATCTTCAGACAACTAAATTGGGATTGTCAAGGTTGGTACACATATACATATACATATATACATACACACACATAAATACACACACTATCATATCATCTATACCTAAATATGGCTATACCAATGCCATGGTACAAGTAATATGCTACAATGGAATAGAATCTACTCTGAGCTAGTCATACCATATGTACATATGTTACTCATCCACAGACAAACAAAACACATCTCCTTGGTAACTAAAAGGGTTCTTACTATTGTGCTATTCACATAGTCTGTAAATTGATGAGATTACTTCCACTACTTAACATATTAGGGATTGACCTCTTGGTGAAAGCTAAACAACAGCTGTATACAATCTGTACACATTGAAGTATAAAAGTCAACCATTCTATATAAACGCTGTTTTCCTTCATTTTTTGAAATCATCATCTGTGATGTCAAAAAAAGTAGGTGGAAAGTCAACAATTTTGTCCTAATTTACAGCAGATTATGATATGTCTATAATCTAAAGTTGTCTCTATACAGCACTATATCTGACATTTGTCAAAAATTTGTCAAAATTTTTTAAAAACTTGTTTCCAAGCAAAACATCATTTCTTAAACAAAATTTTTGGAATCACTTCATATATGGAGATTATATTTCTTATTTCAGTTTAAGACCAAGTCAATATGCTCCAAAAAGTTATGAAAAAAGGAAAATTTTTGTTCGTAGAATTTTGGTGGGAAAGATCATGAAAATGAAGGCAGGATATCAAGGAATGCTTATTGCTTTTGTAAACTGCTATGTGTAGGTATGCAGCATTTATGAGTTGTGAAGTCCACCATATGGAAGTAACTAGTGTATTGAACAATGATAGATCATGTGTAGAATCTCAAAGCGTGCTACTAGTAGTACATGTAGTCTGGCATATTTATATGTAGTCGTGTAGATCAAATTTGTTTCCTCTTTGGAGACTTTTACACCATTCCCTTACTCACAATCATGATCTACCAAAGACAGCTATATATCAAATATTTACAACAATCTCCCTTTCTCTAAATATAAAAATAACATACAATATCATATTCCATAGATGAAGAAATCAGTATGCAGGCATCAGTTTGTATATCATACTCAACATGTTATTCTTGTACATCTCAGAACGTCTTGCACAATTTTATAATTTCAGCTTCACTGGGTAAAACCTGTCGTACATCATAAACAATTTACTTACTGTATCATCTGTGCATCTCTCCACATTTTAATGTCCCCAATGAAAGTCACAAAACAAAACACTAAGCTTGACCTACGACCCCAGGCTGTTGATTTACAAGCCATTGTGTTGCACTATGGGTAAAGCACAACTCAATTTCTACTTCTAGTCCTCTCTGAACACAACATGACCTAAATCTTCGATCAATTACCCTAGGGACCCTGAGGCAGTGATGTGAAAAAGATATCAAATTCCCTTTTTATGTGTGGCTGACAACATACATGTACAACTTTAAGACAATGACAGCAAAACACATGTATATATGTACTTATTATCAATAACCATACAGGGTCCTTCTCATTAGGTAATTATTTTATAGAAGAAATCTTTCTTTATCAAAAGAGTTATTTCTGACTTCCTATTAAGAGATACGAAGTGCATCACAGATCACGTATCCATGACTACCCTGCATGACCAAGGTCGCATCCCTTCTTGCAAAATATCCACAATATAAAAATATTCCAGCAATGTTTAGTTTAGCAGAATAATTTGATTGGATTTTGACTAGACTAAACATTAGGCCCAAATGATGACATCCCATGTCTATGCTGTCATGAGAGTTTTGTCTCAGAGGAACTCATTGGTTGTTTAATCATGACCTTACCTATCATCAACAATGCCCTTGACAGTATTGAAGGATAGATGAGTACTCTAGACATGGCTGAAATTGTAGCAGTGCAACATGACTGTGTTTATAATCCCTACAATACAGTCTAATATGATTTGACAATAATCAAGAGATAAAGAGTTATAGAAGTAAAGTCTAGAGAGACTTGGCTATTTGGCTTGACAATAAATGTCATTCATCAGAACAGTTTGCTATATCACTGCCGTTCTTTGTCACAACAGTTTACTGTGTCATTGTAACTCAGTCAGAAAGCCAACTCTCTGGGCTATACTAAACCATGGATGTATTAGGGGAAAAACCCACCAATGGAAGTATCACCAACCCAACTTTGTGAGGCAGATCTGCATCACAGATGTCTATTTACAATTGCCTAGCAGGAATTGTAGAGTTTATTTTGCAGTTAAAAGATGGAATGAAAAAGCTTAAAAACTGAAGAAAATTCCACCTCAAAATCTACTACTCTAGAATTATTACACTAGTGTGAAATCAACATAGTAAACTAGCATTATAAGAATTACATGAATATTTAGTTTCAGGATGTACATGTCCCATGGCCCTCAATGTGTGCTTCAGATTCAATAGCAAATGTAACATTTCAATAAGAAATCTTAGATGTAACACTATCCTAGTACTTAGTACTAGATTCAATAGTGAATGTAACATTTCAATAAGAAATCTAATAGATGTAACACTGTCCTAGTACTTAGTACTAGATTCAATAGTAAATGTAACATTTCAATAAGAAATCTAATAGATGTAACACTGTCCTAGTACTTAGTACTAGATTCAATAGTGAATGTAACATTTCAATAAGAAATCTAATAGATGTAACACTGTTCTAGTACTTAGTACTAGATTCAATAGTGAATGTAACATTTCAATAAGAAATCTAATAGATGTAACACTGTCCTAGTACTTAGTACTAGATTCAATAGTGAATGTAACATTTCAATAAGAAATCTAATAGATGTAACACTGTCCTAGTACTTAGTACTAGATTCAATAGTAAATGTAACATTTCAATAAGAAATCTAATAGATGTAACACTGTTCTAGTACTATTTTATATCTCATAACAAGCCCACATAAATAACCAAGGATCATATTCATTTTAAGAGCAGGAAATAGACACATTTTCATAAACTTTAAGTTCTGGAGAGTCATTTTACATTTTATGATGTTACATCATCTATGATTTCAGAGAAGCATCAAAAATACAATATGAACTTGATGATTTTTCTGAAATCGCAGGGAATTGTCTGTGATGTAAAATCATGAACTGACTCTCCAGTACCCATAGTTTATGAAAATGTGTCTATTTCCTGGAGTAGTGTTCCCCTATACAAGCCTGTATAAGAATAGTCTTCTACAGGTGACCATGAAAGACAACACACATTTATCATGAAAGTCCTTGCCAAACAAAGTGCTCTGTTGCAATTCAATACAAAACACCAGTATTATGCAATAATATACATATTACTACTTTGTGAATGTATACATCAAGGACTAGAGTCAAATAGTTAATACATGTACATATACATACTGTAATAGTATCCAGGTATGGAAATAAAACATTACCACAACCTTTTCTTTTAAATTGCTGTGGTTTCTCGATCCACAAAAACTTGACCATGCAAACAGCATGACTACAGCAATGTAAACCTTTCAGTTTCATTCAGAAACTGTTCAGTCAACAAACATGAAAGTGTAAAACTGTGTCTAGAATTTCACACCATACAAAAACTATTTGATTTGCAAGTCCTTGATTTATCTATAAATTACAAGACACATATATGTACCTCATGGTTGTTATTCACATCAGCTTGGCTCAAGTCACTGTACACAAAATATTTATACACTGCTCAGGGACGTTGCAGAGAACATTCTAAGACAGTAACCACTCAGGGACGTTGCAGGGAACATTCTAAGACAGTGTGTTGAATCACTCAGGGACGTTGCAGGGAACATTCTACGACACTGTGTGTTGACATGTGATGAATAATGCTGAATTTCAATGCCTTCCACATTTTCAAGCAATGTACTCCAATTCCTTACTTTCAATATGTCTATTGTGAACTGATCTTTTGTCTCTTTCACTTAGTGATAATGGACCACAGGATCTACATTCAGGTTTTGTTCTCTCTCCAAAGCTGGTTTTTTTGTGTATCATTCAGCCCTAGCCCAAACAAAGACCATGTGTAAGCCATGCATCATATGCATGTAAACATCATCAAAGTACAGGTCTGTCTTGGTAAAGTAGGTTCCACTATAAACTGTCTCAACTCTCTATGGCTTCACACTCACTGGGAAGTGTTCTCCTCAAGGGGTGTGTCATGGGCCACCCCTCTGTTTGTGGAGTCACCCCTTTTCTATGTGTTGGCCACCCCTCTGTTTTTGCCATGATGAATTCGGGGAAAAGTAGTAAATAATGATTAAAATATATGATTGTATTATTATATTTATATCAAGAATAAATTATTATTAAAGTTTGAAATTGAACTGAAATAATTTTTTGATATGTTTGTGTTTTCTCATGAGTTTAGCTCAGTCTAGCCCAATGAGAAATCATGAACCAAAAGTTGTTGATGCAAATGAGTAAACCCCAAACTGTTAGAATGATGTATGGGGGGGGGGGGGGGGATGTCTAGACTAAGTACTGTAGCAGATGTCCTGCGAGACAATTAGCAACCAGTTTTCAAGCAACGGTCATTATAAAATAAGGTTGTCGGTGGCTGAATGGTTAAACGACTTGCCTCTTACCACTGTGGCCAGGGTTCAAACCCATGCAGGTTGTCGATGGTCGAGTGGTTAAACCACTTGCCTCATACCACTGCGGTCAGGGTTTCAGTCAGACCCAACCAAACAAAGCAGGTTCCCCCTCCATACTCCAATTTCCTCCTGCATTAACACTGAACCCATGAGGGGTGGCCCTCACTGGACTTCTTGGGAGACATATACTTCAAGAACTATCCAGTGTGAATATAGATCATCATTATTACTATTATTATTATTATTATTATTATTATTATTATTATTAAAATGCAGATTTATTCCTAATAGTCTTGTGAAGTCAGGAAGAATATCACTAGACACTTATAACACTTGAGTTTTAATACTAAGGTCAAAGTTCACCGAGATACACATGGACTGACTAAGTCACTTCCTACTCCTACATGGTTCATTGATAGGGACATATGTTACTCGCAAAGAATTCAATGAAGTCATCATTTTACTTTAGCGACATCATTAAGAAATCAGTCCTCATAGTCCCTTCCTAATAGCATGAATATAAATATATCCAGGGAGAGACAAAGAAAACATTCTCTAGGGTTCAATTCATTAGTATTAGATAAATACCGATGGCATCTAGCCAAACTATTTGAAAATCCAATTAATATTTCCTATTTTAGCCAAATTAGCTGTTAACAATTTTGATAAACAGGTAATACAGTGAATAAAATATTGTCTTCTCATCAATCTCATTATAACAGGTGTATGTAGACGCACACCTGGAATTCATATTTCAATTTAATTATTTATTCAGTTATTAGTCATCTGATTTATGACAATAAGACTAGATACTGATAATAAAGACAAAATAATATTACAAAATAGGTAAAATATAAAATAGATGATGTTATTGACTGGGTAATTTTGAACTCAAAAAATTTTACAAGTAAGTTTTTCTACTTCTGAGATTCAATACAAAATGCATGTATGTATTTATAAACTAAGTTGGTACATGGAAGTCAACATTATTACACATGCAAAGAACAATTGATCAAAAGATGAAATCAAGTTGGCACATTTTTTATGGGTGGGGGGGGGGGGTAAAGAACATAATTTAGAGTTTTTTGTGATATTCTGTCAGCTTACTTTGGTGGTTGATCTCCCACTGAGTGTCAGTGTACTGTACTGTATGTGACATGTATTAGCCCAGATACTTGGCTATCTGGCTTAAAAATACCATTCCCAGAACACTATGTCACACCAGTATGTCGAGTTAGATAGGCAACACTGCAAGTCTGTGGGTAGTGTTATCTGTGGCATTGAATCTCAAGATATCTCATTAGTCTAGTGCTGTTCATGGCATTGAATCTCAAGATATCTCATTAGTCTAGTGCTGTTCATGGCATCAAATCTCAAGATATCTCATTAGTCTAGTGCTGTTCATGGCATCAAATCTCAAGATATCTCATTAGTCTAGTGCTGTTCATGGCATCAAATCTCAAGATATCTCATTAGTCTAGTGCTGTTCATGGCATCAAATCTCAAGATATCTCATTAGTCTAGTGCTGTTCATGGCATCAAATCTCAAGATATCTCATTAGTCTAGTGCTGTTCATGGCATCAAATCTCAAGATATCTCATTAGTCTAGTGCTGTTCATGACATCAAATCTCAAGATATCTCATTAGTCTAGTGCTGTTCACGGCATCAAATCTCAAGATATCTCATTAGTCTAGTGCTGTTCATGGCATCAAATCTCAATGTAGCAATACAAATATTAAGAGGGCTCGGTGCCAGTGTTGTCTCTAAACCACTCTGACATGCCACTGAACGATTTCTAGTGATGCACCAAAATTTGGTGTTCCCCATCCCTTACCATGACACACAAGAAATTCCTTTGTATCATTTTGACTTGCATCAAAACCCAGTGCTTCTAATCAACATTTCCTTATTCAAGGAAACACATAAAGTACAAGAAGACTCCTCAGCACTGCTGTTAGTTACTGTACCTTACCTTGTTGACTGAGACAGTTATACATAGTTAGAATACTTGATTGATAACACAATCTCAATGACACCCCAAGGATTGGATGAGTTGACAATCAGGAGGTCACACAATACAGAGGATATCACATAACCAATCATCCTATAGTCACAATGAAAGATGATACATTGAATTTCCTGTACTCAACAAACCTAAAAAGAAATTCCAGGATCACATCCCCCAGGACTTGTGATTGCAAGCTTTTCCTGACCAACTGTTAAAAGTTATTTTCAAAACTCCAAAAATAGTGTGACCAAGTTGTCAACTCTAATAACAAGGAAATCAAGTAATAGGACTGGTCACAGTAATTATGGCAAAGGGAATGACAAAACTAATATTCAGAAATTTGTTGAAAGGTTGTGATAAGAATACTGCCCTGGTGTTGAAGAAGCAGGAGGAAACCAATGTACCAGGGGAAAACCTGCATCCTTTGGATGGGTCA
>NC_135570.1:800000-885000 GCF_964340395.1 Glandiceps talaboti | reverse complement strand
TTCCCATCAGTTCATAGTCAGTATGTTGATATGTATTCTAAGACATGGAAAGATATTAATTTCTTGAGGGTCCCAAATCAGTCCATGAGTCTGTCCAGCAATGATGACTGTATAGTACATGGTGACTCTTTCTATGTATCACTCAACAAAACTATGATATACAATTATAACGTTGCAATGAATCAGTGGATTAACTTGAAATATTGCAAACCCAAAGTTGAATCCTGGGAAAAACTGAACATGATCATTGCAGGCAAGTGTTTGTATGTCAGTCTGGGTACAGAGATTCAACGTTTCAACTTTAGTACTGGACAGTGGCAGTATATGTATCCAGTGACTAGCTACAATGAAGATTTCACAACCATACTAACATTGAGTTACATTGGCAAGAGTCTACTAGTTTTTGGACGAGACCCGAGCGGTTCCCTCCTCTATGGATTTCTCAATCCTGAACTGAATGAATGGATAACATCAGGTGTTTCAGAAGAGCTGTCTAATCAGAATATTGTCTCTGTGAAAGTGTTCAATCAAGAAGTATGTGTAGTAACTCATTGTATGAAAACAGATAGGCTTGAATTATGGATTGGAGGAGTAGATGCAGACATGCAGATTTCATGGCATCATGATATGGCTGACATGGAGAGACTTGTACCACAACGATATCAAGATTCTGTTATCGTCTTCAAAGGAAAGGTCTATCTGATCCTTGGCTCATACTGGTATGACACAGGAGCCAGAATATCCACGGAGAAGTATGGTGTTGACCTCCGGCATTATGTTCCGGATATCCTACTAAGAGTTTGGGAAAGAAAGAAGAGTTTGTTCTGTGAATTACGACTACGACAGTCATTTATCAAAGTATAGGGGTACAAAAATAATCAGTACTCCTCATGAGATTTTCAAACACGACATAGATGAGGGAATGGGAGAGAGACAGACAGAAAGTAATAGAGAGGTACTGACACAAAGAAAAGGTTCATTTTCTACATTACGACTACATCAGTCATTTATCAGAGTATAGAGGTACAAGGGTGATCAGTACTCTTCATACAATAGGGAACTTGCAAACCAGCCATGTTGAATGTTGCATCATGGGAAAAGTGATAATACATACTACGGTAATCAAATAGTATTGTAAACAATGTTGATACATTGTTTGTAACCACAACTGATCAATTCATAGTTACCCTGACAATTGTGGGAGGTTATTTTTATCAGTAGCTCCAGATTAGGTACTATGATAACCACAGATAATCCCATAGTCCTTTGCATCCGAGCATGCTCAGTCTGGATTGCAAGTTCCCTATTATATTTATACTATCAAATTGTGTAAATGTCTTTTTAATATACAAAGTCTGAGTTATACATGTTACAGAACTGATACCAAATGCTGGAGGTCATAAGTATACAAGTGACTGTGCATAGTGTAAAGCAGTATGCCCTTTACATGTAATGGCTAACAAACATTTCAGTTGCACGTCAGAATGATAGAATGGGGTTTTCCTTGAGAGTCACTCCATAGTAAAAGATAGGAGGTATGTACGATCTCCACAGTGTAAATGCAACTACAAGTGTCTCAATTTAAAGTAAACACTCGGTGCAAAGGACTTTGCGACTGCTGCTGACACCCTCTGAGAGGGGTCATGGATACCTGAGGATAGGCGACTGCTGCTGACACCTTCCGAGAGGGGCCATGGATACCTGAGGATAGGCGATTACCAAATTTTAGTGTGTCGATGTTGTCAAACTGGCTTAAATGGCACAGTGGTGTAAATATGTTGTGTAAAAATAATAATAATAAATCAATAACTCATCAAACTCAAGGTCAAATTTCATGTAATTTATTGCAATGTGACAGGTTTAAGCAAATACAGAAAGTATAACTATCAACTACATAGCCTGGTGATCGGGAAACAATAGAATAGTTTGCCTGTGGCGGGAAACAATAGAATAGTTTGCCTGGTGAACAGGAAGCTATAGAATAGTTTGCCTGGTGAACGGGAAAGTAGAATAGTTAGCCTGGTGAACAGGAAACTATAGAATAGTTTGCCTTGTGAACGGGAAGGTAGAATAGTTAGCCTGGTGAACGGGAAACTATAGAATAGTTTGCCTTGTGAACGGGAAAGTAGAATAGTTAGCCTGGTGAACGGGAAAACTATAGAATAGTTTGCCTTGTGAACGGGAAAGTAGAATAGTTAGCCTGGTGAACGGGAAAACTATAGAATAGTTTTCCTGCTGAATGGGAAACTAGAATAGTTAGCCTGGTGAACAGGACTTGAAGTACATTGGCTTTTTTGAAGTCAATGTTAAAACAAAGGGATTTACAACTTTATAATCTGTAACAATATCTGTCTCTTAATTAAATCTTTGCAAAACTTCAAACTATTTAAAGTTTCTACTTACACAAAGCATAATAAAAAAGTATTGACTATTTATAATATGTTTGATTTCAATTTTATGATCACATTCAGTTTGTTCTTACTCTAAGAATGTTTTTAACTTCAACACTATAGCAATGATTTCCAGAACTCTTTTAAGAGAGAGAGAGAGAGAGAGACTGTCAGTGGTCAGAACTAACAACAGTGAAATTAGATTGGAAGACCCCAAGCAACAAAATGTGTTTCTATGGTCCCTCTCTTGTCATGGTCTTAATATCGTCTCTCTGTCTCTCTGTCTCTCTCTGTCTGTCTCCCCCCCCCCCCCCCCCCCATGGTTTGAACCTCAGCACAAACACTAGTATGCAATGCACAGAATGTCACAAACACTAGTATGGAATGCAATGAATGTCACAAACACTAGTATGCAATGTAATGAATGTCACAAACACGTATGTAATGCACAGAATGTCACAAACACTAGTATGGAATGCAATGAATGTCACAAACACTAGTATGCAATGTAATGAATGTCACAAACACTAGTATGCAATGCAATGAATGTCACAAATTATATCAAAACTGCATAGTTCACCTTATTCTCTTGACTCCCCTTGGAAACATTTTCCAAATTTTGCCACAATTTAATTAGAACAAACATCTCTCCTTGGACCAATAACAAAATTGATAGTTTGACATGAGATGCTCAATTTTTAAACATCAGTAAGATTTATTTGTTACTAACCTAGCATTACTTTCATCAACATCAGAGATATGATTCACTGACAAAGTCAGGTGACCAACTTTATTAGTCACCTGACAGTAGATGTTGGATATTCAGGTTCAAAGGTTACTTAAAGGCCAAGTTCCAAAAAAAAAAAGGTGAGAAAAACAGTTGTCTGACAAAGCTTTACAAAAAGTTGGTCCCGAACAAAAGAATAATCCCTATTTTAATCTTTATAGCTCCACTGATAAGATTACACCTTAATATGTGAGAACCTGGGATTGAAACCCTGGCCTTTAAGTTATGGCTCCAGTGATATCACTAATGTGAGAACCTGGGATTGAAACCCTAGCCTTTAAGTTATGGCTCCAGTGATATCACTAATGTGAGAACCTGGGATTGAAACCTTGGCCTTTAAGTTATGGCTTCAGTGCATGCATGATATCATTAATGTGAGAACCTGGGATTGAAACCCTGGCCTTTAAGTTATGGCTCCAGTGATATCACTAATGTGAGAACCTGGGATTGAAACCTTGGCCTTTAAGTTATGGCTTCAGTGCATGCATGATATCATTAATGTGAGAACCTGGGATTGAAACCCTGGCCTTTAAGACTATTTAAAGCCTCAGTAGTTGTGTCATTGTCATTGTTTTCCATTGAATGTGGCATGATACAAGTTAACTTACATTGAAATATTATTTGTAATTTAATATACAAACTTAAGATTGTAATACAATAAACTGTCTATTGGAATGTCATATCTTTAGAAAATAAATCAGCATTATAAACTCCATTTGAAACTAAATAAATTAATTCTTATAGCATCATTCAACCACAATACAAAGAACAATTTTATGTACTTTTCAATGTATTTGTAAACTTTAAGGGTGTTGCTGATTTGCTAACTATAGAAACTTTAACAGGTCATTTTGTTTTCAAAGATGAGCAAATCTGTCACTAGAGGGAGCTATTTACCAAGATAACACCAGTTAATGGCTTTTACTTTATCATGGTCGGTATACATAGTAAAGCATTTTATTTTATATGACAAAGTTCACTTCCATTGATATTGTGATGTTTGCACAAATTCAAATAGCGATTTACAAATGATTCATTGCTATATGTATTATGGCCACTAAGAACTTTTCTTATCATTTTCAAAACGTCATACATACGGTAATACATTTACATTCTTTTAATAAAGTGCTCCAAACATTCATGTAAATACTTTGCTCATGTTCTAGTGGCTACTTGTAATTACAACCAACCATTATCAGTCACCTGATATATGTGTGCTTATTACTCCATTGTCAGAATTTAGCTTTGAAATTGATGTCTATACAATTTACATAGCCGTCACATTTTAGCTGAAGGGGAGGTTAAGGCCTTATCTGCAATTTATACTTTTTACAGTATATTGCACATGAAAGCCTCACTCTCAGTTCTCAAATACTACTATGGAAAACATGCTATCGACAAACTAAGATAAACACAGACTAAAGTATTGATGTTGCATGTAGTTATTTACGTAAATGGGTGATAGTGATGACTTAGTTCTGTGGATACAATAACCGGTAATCAAGATAGTGTAAATAATGAATAAGGTTGAATGTGTGGCAACTTGAGGAAATATTGTTATCAGAAACACCAGTTTATTGTATGTGTGGTTACACCAATAACCCATTTATAGCTTTAACATCAACATCTCATAATAGTTTGTGTCTGTTAGCTTGCTGATATCACATATGCCATTGTTGTATCACATGCCATTTCCAGTATAATCGTGCAAAACTTATATTCTATTTATATTCTATTTTTCTTGGCACTAGAAATCACTTGACTCAATTTTTAAGATCCATCTCCGGTACGGATTTTTCTTTTCTTCACCACATCTGGGCTCATTTTTTTTCTGTCATAGGCAAGTCCGAAGTAAGCACAGCTATCTATAAACAGTTTTGTTGTGTTCATGCGTTCAATGCCGAACTCACTGGTAGCGTAGTCACTTGGGAATACATGGTGATAGTTGTGAAATCCTTCACCCAATGCACCTAGGATTACCATTCTATTTTCGGTTGGGTTGATAAATTGGTCATATGGTTTGTTGCCAAACATATGCGCCACACTGTTCACACACCACGTGTTATGTAGTGTAACTGCATAGCGCAGTAAAGCACACACGAAAAATGCATTCCATTTGGTTTCACCCCAATACGTTGGTATGGTGGCTGGTAGAATGAAGCATATCATTACCATGGCAGGCAGGTAGATTCTGTAAATGATATAACACAAAGCTGAATGTTAATATGTGACATTATTATAATCATATTTATCAAAAACTGACTTGCAGTTTCTTTTTGAAATTGAAAAAGATACTTTAAAATGAAATGATTTGATTGAAATTATCAGTTTAATATTGAGACAGGTATAATAGCAGGATCATTATTAAGTTTATGGTCCTGACAATCTGGCTAAACAAAATGACCATTGTGATAAATAAATGGTGAACTGTAATCAATCTACATTGTCTTGCTTTTCATAACCAGTCAACTATAATTGACAAGGCCACTGATGGAGATCTATAACCTTTGGACTGAATTATTATGACCCCATGAGGTTACTGAATATGACTTTTATATGTCACAGCTGTGACCTTTGACCAAAAAAATTACAACTGGGACCAAAAAATATTACAATCCACATATATCAAAGATCTCTGTTCGCTTTATCTAATTCTAATCTCTACCATAGAATACAGACAGCGCTTAGTGTTTGACCGATAGGTCCTCAAGGTTATGGGTATGATTTTCATATGTAACAGCTGTGAACTTTGACCAAATACATCACTCTCCAAAAATAATAAAGTGGCACAAGCTCAGAGTTTATAAACATTTTACTCAACTGAAATTACTGACATAAAACCTCTACTAGTCTGTAAGGTACACCATGACAGGGCACCCTCACACATCAGTCAACCCCTCCCATATGAGAGGGTGAGAGGAGGCCAGTGAGGGCAGAACGGCATGACGTATCTTACAGTTTAAACCTCTACTAAACTATTCTAGTAAGTATAATTATTGTCCATGCATACCTTCTATAACATTACAATTGTCTTCTGGCATTGTTAGAACAGTTGACTGCCTAGTATAGATTCCTTAAAGTTCTTTGATATGTACAAAAAATTACATCATCAGATCGTTCATATGTTATATTCTAATACTAGGTTTGAGTTCAGTTAATTACAAGTGATGGTTAAGTATACTTCAGTTAGTAGAATACTAGTGCTATGAGTGACTTTTAAACACGCATCATAAAACAAAAAACATAGTTTATGCCCCTTTAACATAGTCATTTGAAAGACTTAATTACCACTGATGTCCAGACAACACATGTATCTGAGAATGACATAATGTAGGTTTGTCTTTAAATGTCACCTTAACAGAATGATTACTTATCCAATAATCTGTATTTGTGACCTTTCTATTACTATCAGGTGATATCATTGGATATGGTCACATGTTCAAATCACATACACATTATACCTAGGCTATCTAGTTGTTCCAATATATTCCAAGGACCACAAACTAGACTAGTTAGGAAGAATTCTTTTGTGACTTCACTACTTATACTAGTACATCGTATGCTATGTCTATTGTGCTTAGACAGACAGACAGACAGACAGACAGTCAGACAGACAGACAGACAGACAGACAGACAGACAGATAGACAGACAGACAGACAGACAGACAGACAGACAGACATCAATTATTGTGGGTTCACTTAATTACTTACTAAACACTGTGTGACAGTTAAAAAGAATTCTTCTTACAGCAGCTAATGTTTATTGTATGACATTTGTAACTTTGATTTTGTTTTCAATAGTTATTTGACTGTAATGTATATTCTAGTGAAATAAATGTATGCAGTACAAACACTTTTATTTCCAACATACCTTCTTTGAATACGAACTATAGGATCTGCTTTCAGGTCACTAAGATCAAGTTGTTTGCCTTTCTTGATGACATCAGGGTGTTTTCTGACCAGCAGCCAGCCAATATGAGCAAAGAAGAATCCTCTCTTAGCATTGTGTGGATCAGCATCTGTCTCTGAATACTTGTGGTGGACCCTGTGGTCTCGGCTCCATTCAAAAATATCATTCTGTAACAAATTTGAATTAGTTATTTTTAGAAAATTCAACTTAACAGTAATCTAGAACTATACATGTGGGCTCACTTTCTAAGACCTATTTTTCCACTGTGTAGTCAAATGGATTTGCCTTAACACGACATTCTGTTCTTAACAGACAGTGCGGGTAGTTTAATGCTATTGGAGCATTCATATATATGTGATGATGTTACCGCATTCATATATGACTTTAAGACTGAAGGTGAGGTTATAAAAATACTCATGATCTAAGACTTTTGTCATCTAGCAACTTGTAGTGACAAAGCCCCCTTACAGCTCTTACATTTTCTTGGCTGAACAAAGAAAAATATTGAGAAATAATAAACATCTAAAATATGTCACTTGTGGAATGTAAATTTAGTTGTAATTCTTACTGAACTTACCTGAAAAGCCAATGTTTGTATGATGGCAAGAAACACTCTGAGAGGCCATTTGGCTTTGTAGGTACGATGAGACCACAGTCTATGAGCACCAGCAGTGATACCCAGGGCACCAAGACAATACAGTGTGTATGCTGGATAGAAACATTAAAACAAGAAAGAATTAAATTGATGACAAAATCATGTGTGTGTAATATCAATGGCAAGTGAGTAATAACAATTTTTGGGTTGGAGTTCATATTTGCACCCTCAAAGATGTGTGCTTAATTTGCATAATGCAAGGAATGAACAGTGCCCTCACACAAGGGTCTCTGGCAGTTGGGGATTTTTTCACAGCTCACAAAAAGGAAGATTTTGCTCGAAATGGAGAATTTCTTGAACCTATGTATGTTTACAGTTATTTCTGCACACTTAGGGGCAAATTTCATGAGCAATTTCCAAAGAATTACCAGATTCATCTTCAAAACTATCGTTTTGTTTGTTACCAATTGTCGATAGGATGTTACCAAATATTAAAGCGCATTGTTAAAACAAATGAACACTTGATTTCTTGGTCAACACAATGACGTCCACTCCAAGCACTACACATGCTGCATATTACTATAGACACACATGAGAATAGGTCAACCTCCTTGTTCTATTTTGAGCCTCTAGATAATATGCTACTGCAGGTAAAGAGAACTGTATGTGGGTGGGTGGCAACCATGTATTTCATTTGGGGTGCATGTCATGTATCACTCTTAAGATATTAAACACACTGCTGTTTTTGTTTCAGGTTCATATATGTTACCAATTGTATCTTGCAATGGTAACATTAACAATGATATTTTTGTGTGGTTGTGTATGTTATTTGCATGTGAGTAACAATGATGTGTTTGTCTGGGGTTCAGTTATTTTATTAACTGCACACGGCTAACAAAAATGTTCTTGTTTAAGGTATAATATACATGTAATAGCACAACATTCAAGATATCAGTAGGATTGTATACTCTCATGTTATTTTTTATTTTTCTAATTTTTACATTAATTTTCTTATGATTCAGTATTACATGATCTTACGATTCAAGGGAATCATTTAAATAAAATGGCAGCTGTTTTACACTGACATGGCATTTTATATATTCAGTGTTCAACTGGTCTACGTTGTCCTTCAAAGCTGACAACCATTTCCATTGTTAATGTAGGACTAACATCACTACACTATTCTGCTATCCTAATTGACATTTTGATTTTTTGAATTTCCGCTCGTCCAACGAGTCTACTATGACGCTTTAGATATGCTGGTCTCGAATGACATTCCACCATACTGCATGATTGCTCAAATACATAATTATGAAATATGAATATGGGACACGTTGATCTGATTTGATATCAATATGATATCGTTGGTTGATAGTCAAATATCTCACGTTTTGTGACATGTCTTGTTATGAAATGTGAATTATGAGTTCATCAGATTTGATATTGATTTCATATCATCTTGGTTGATAGTAAAATATCAGAAGACCTAAGGATGAATAAATAAGACAACTTCAAGTTCAGACAAGATAGCATTGCATTGTATTTTCATAGTTTGGTATTTAGTCCTGAGATGATATTTCAAGCTACCCATCCACACAGTAATCAATCGCAGAATTCTGCCAAATAATAAGTTAGTGTTTATTGGAAGTGATAGCATAATGTCCAAATATGATATATTTGTCAGCTCACTAGTATGACATGGACACATTTACATATGATGTCACCACAATGAAAATTGTAGTAGTCATATTACTACCATGATGCAATGTAAAAACATAGTAAACAGATTAAAATATTAACAGAAACCCAGCACTGTGTTATATCGCATTAGCAGTAAATTTCAATCAACTTATCGACATCTCAATATAATAAATAAATACAGGACTCTTTATCATTGAAGATGTTTTCTAAATTTGGTTAGAAGTGCCAACAATGGCAACATGAAGTTCAACAATCATATTGACGCCAGACTCCTTCACTAAATGAACAAAGTTTGTTTATTGAGCTTGTGTGACATCGTGCAATCGTCACTTAGTCATCTGTTAGTGTTACACAAGCTGGCTAATGCATCTAGCAGACACCATACAGCCTTGTACATGTTTTCACATATTGCATCAAGTCTGCCTTGTTACACAAGACATGTAACTATGGCAACCACGGTACATCAATTATTGTATTCTGTAGTTAATTGAGTACCAAAGTCTTCTCTCATTAGCAGCATGTGACAATCATAAACCAATACCTTTAGACTTTAGTCAGCAGGTTACAACACTATTTATGCAAAGTTATCACTAAATGGAGGACGGTCAGTGACTCTTACTAATGTTCTATTTTAAGAAACTGGGAAAAAATTGACACAAAGCATCATTAGATGGTATCAGCTGATGAGTCAAATTGACAATGCATATATCATTAGTATATACCATCATTTGACAGAATCAGCTGAATGATATAATCTCTGAGTCATATTATATCATGTACCTTTTCCTTTCTGTTTTAATTAAAAAATATTACTTTAACAGGAAAAACAATTATCAAAACTCAAAACACTACGACAATTGTTATGGCTAAAATATACCTTTTTCTTCTGTTGCATGGCTTGACCTTATTAGTATTAGGCACACAGACTACTAAACATTGTATCTAGACTACAGTATTTATATGGTGATAGTTTGTTTGGCCAATGCAAAACAATTACAAGAAGTTGGTGTGGAGTCATGATGGTCAATAGGTTAGATTGGCTATGTAGCTTAAAATACGAAAGTTGCAGGTTTTAGCTCTGTCACTGCCATTTGTTTCTGAGTGGCTTAAGTCCTTGGGCAAGATTTGAACCACAATTGTGCCTCAGTCAACCCAGCTGTATAATTGAGGACCTGGTAGGATACAGGTTGCAATGTGAATGCTTTAATCCTATGTGCTTATAGAGGCTGCAATGGAGTGTATTCCCCAGGGAGTTAAGGAATTATAAATATTCACTATACCATGCACAAGCCATTTAGAACAAAAAATATTGAATATATACTCTGTCGTTCTACATCACAACAATGTGGGTCTATGTCACAAACAACACATGTTTACATCACTGGTTCTGCTGTGTCCGAAATATGAGTCAAACCATTCAAAATTACCATTACTTTCCCTGAGTTTTCTTTGATATGGCATTGGTATAATTATGAAGTTCTCCAATATTTGGTTTAAGAAGCCTGATAGGGTTGAATAACATAATAACAGTCTACAGGGTTCCAAAACTGCTGTAAAAAGGACTTTTGGTTTTCAAATCTCTTTTTATCATGCGTACTGACTCAACATGGAAATGACACCAGTTACAGACTTTGACACTTGATTAAAGTGTCTTATGAAATAAATTAATAAGATGACCTTTGACCTGTTTGCTGCTGTTGGAAATTAACAAGCATGAATGAGTCATCCTTCCTTCTCCTGAGGAGAGATATAAGTGCCATGGACACACCACCCTCACCCCTACCCCCACCCCCACCCCCACCCTCAATTGCATTTCATGTGCAATACAATCAACAAAAAATAATATACAGTACTTTCCCATACAATTTCAAAAGTGTTAGGCCTTTTAAGCTTTCTATCAGTTTGTTTGGACCAAGGACATTCATAAATATTAAACATTTGATCACAGCAAGTAAGACTACGTAGAATGGTCATTGTATTTCTGATTAACCACTGTTCAATTTATGTAGCGTTTCAAATATTCGATACCATACAAACTATCAAAATGTCATTTTTATGTCATAACAGAATACAACCCATAACACCAAAGTAAAGTGTTTTCTGTATGTACCACAATCATTTATATCATCCATATCAAGTACAACCCATAACACCAAAGTAAAGTGTTTTCTGTATGTACCACAATCATTTATATCATCTATATCAAGTGTAAAAGTATACTGTTTCATTTGTTAATTGACCACATTAGAAAGACCACATGCTATGGCTTGTAAATAAACCAATTGAAACAGTATACTTTTACACTTGATATAGATGCTATAAATGAGTGTAGCACATAGAGAAAATGCTTTACTTCAGTGTTACTCATACCTGGTCAGGGATGTTGTAGATAAGGGCAGGTAGCCGGCAAAAACCAACTGGCTACTCAGCAATTTCTTGCTGGCTACTTTTTACAGGAATTTGTTTTTGAAAACTACTTTTAATTCAACTGCTATGTATCCATTGTTGGGTATATTCATGTGTTAGGTATTATTACCACCTACCTTTCCAACTTTATCTACATCCCAGACAGGTGACAGATTTAGCTCTTACTAGTTCTAGACATGACACAACTTGTATTTGGAATACTTTAAGAATGTTTCAATCGGAAACCAAAATCACCACGGACCATCAAGCTACACACTCTGCTCCTCTTAATCTCAAAATGTTAGTTTTTTATCAACCAAGGACATTTTATCTTTACCAAGATTTTATCAACAGAAAAGAAACACAATAGTGTAACGTTGCATAAAAAGAAGGTACCACACAACACAATTGTATTTTCAGCCACTAATCAGACAACAAAGAAAAGAAAATAGTTTGAAAAAATGATTGACAATACCACATGTAAAGTTCATTAATTTAATCAAATATATATGGTGTGATTTTCATTTTGCTATAGGAACTGAGTAATGTTTGGTTTATGTCATTAAATTTTATACATTTGTGATTTCTGTTTCATGCCACTTTATGGTTAAAGGCCCATGCTTCAATCCCACATTCTCAGTTAAGTGTTATTTTATAAATAACTGCAATAAGGATTTGATAGGATTATTCTTTTATTCAGGACCAACTTTTTCTATAATTCTGTCAGACAACTGTTTTATCACACTTTCAATTTCCATCCTAATCTGACATGGCCTATAAGTTGAAATGTCCATTGCAAGCTACTTTGAAAACTCAGGACAATTCAATTTACCAACAATGGAGTGAGACCTTCTACATATCTAAGATTGACAAACCAAAGTAGCCTACTGTGGGGTGCATAGTACAGCATTTCATATTCTTCATAGCTGGACAAACTTTGAACAATAAGAACAAATATTTATTTAAGAAATAAATTAAAATAAATCAAGCTTTACACATTAAAAGTAGCAGCTTGCTGTATTTGTAAGTTGTTTCGATTTATCAAAACATTTGGCAAAACACCATTTCGATGACCTTGAGTGTCTCAAGAATATCTCTTTCACTCTACCTGCTGTTGCCTGTAAATTTATGAAAATCTTTATCCAATCACCATGAATCAAATGTATCATGTTACAATAGGAAGACATATAACTGATTATGTGACACATCGGGTGATTCGCGTCAAGTATGAGTTTGTTGGCAGCAATTTAATATTATGGATGGACTTTGGTTTCTTAATGATGATGGTTGTATAGTCCATAGACTCCATACGTACATGTACAGGTCATATCGTATGCATACAGTGATCCGAGCCGTGTGCAGTGTACATATACGATACCAGCTGTGCACCAGTTCCATCAAACCTGACCGATATGTATATTTAATGTATATTTCGTGACTGCTGTATAAAATATTCTGACTATTCAAATTAATCAAATAAAGCATGTTTCCATTCACGGAACAAGTAAAAAAATTGAATAAAACCGTGATGAAAGTATTATTATTCACTGGTCGGTGCGAAAATAATCAATTTCGAAGGCGCTTGATATACTAGTATATAATGCCATAAATAATACACGCACCGTTAAACGTGTAAAACGTGTTGTACGTGCGTGCATGCACTGCACCTGTTCTGGTTTTGTATTTTGACATTTTTTACCTTCTATTCTTTTCCTAATACAAAGAGGGCGAATTCTGAACTAAAACTTACCAAATAGCCATGTTTGCCAGTGACAACCCGGCAGCAGAAAAATACCATATACCGAGGCAACGTGCAGTACGGACATCAATATCACGTTCCTCCAGACTATCTTCATGGGAGGACGAGATTTGTGTAAATCTTCATCGGGGATACTGGTTATGTCTGGTCCCGTTGTTGGCCCAGTATCATCGTCAGCTTCAACCGTTTGGAAAACGTCGTTTCTTGGCGGCATTGTTGGAGACTTTCAGTTCAAGTACATACACATAAACCTAGGATGCGACAATGTCGATTTTAAAATTGTAGTGAAAAGCGGTGCCGGTAAAGAGGGCGCATTTGCTGTGCAGGTTAAAAATAATAAATCTCGTCACTTTCGGGTCATTACATTTTCATATAGGAGTGTTTGCATGTTTAGTTTGAGATATAATTCAAATTAAACGTTTATCTTGGAGTGATAGAAACTCGATACTGATAGAAAATACATGAAAATATAGTCTTACCTTGAATAAATCCACTAATATTTTGTTTTTCAAAAATTACGAATTGTTTCGGATTCGATTATGTACACGAAGCCCATGTCTAGCCCGCTGTGGTATGATCCAAATCAGGTGACCGGCCTGCTGTTTCCTCTATGTACAGTGCGTGTTGTATATGTCGTCATAGTCATGATATTCGAATGGATAGCCTTGGAAGTTGGAGTTAACAATACGTGTTTCAAAATTTAAATACAAAGCCCAGTACTTGAATACAACACTTTTCTACATTCGTAATGTATTCTTTAATCAAAAGACACGTATACACAAAACGGTGAGTAACCTGACAAAGTTTTCGTGGCTGATACAGCTTTAGCTTTAAAAAGCTTACAAGTGTGTCTTTAAAATGTAAGCACAGTCACTTGTGAACTAACATTCTACTCAAAGATTGTCATAATATAATACAAAATAATGGCGTTATTAGGTATTTACGAATATGTGACGGTATTGTTTGAATATTCGTAAATACCTCATAATTATGTAATGTCATTATTTTGTATTATGATCAACCATCAACCATCCTTGAATAGAATATTAGTTCATATGTGTGACTGTGGTTAGTGGTAGCGAAAAAAATATAGTTTGGAGTTATTGAAAAGCTACTTGGCAAATACTTTAAAACCTAACCTAACTGGACTACACCCTCTAGTTGTAAAATAACGAAATTTCAAACGTCACCACATCAGATCTTAGTCTAGTCTGGATGTCAACTGTGGTACGAGTGTGGTCTAACCACAGATATACAAATATAAGCTTACCATATTTTAAGACATTACATAACTATCCCAATAAAGACCAACATTATGAGGCACTGTGTTATTGGTTAGAATTTTGTGATTGATTAACAAAGACATGATGTTAATGACTGTGTGGATGGCTTTGGATGAATTTTAAATTGCATATCAGGACTTCTAGAGCAACAGCTTTGACTATACTGTGAATGTAGGTATACTATAGTAAATCGTAACGATACTGTATAGGAACTAGACTAACTTCAGATTGCCTATCTCTGAAGATCGACAGTACAGGATATTCGTTTTATAGTCTAGTTCCAAACTGGTATAGTATGACCATGGTAGTATAACCCATATACTGCCATGGTATGACGTATTGAAACTCCATTACTTTACCACCGCCTTGACTAGCTCAAGTAATGAAGTTTCTATACGTAATACTGTACCAGTTTGGAACTAGACTATCGTTTTAGTGTTGTGTCGATGGATGTAGCTGGCTTAGTAGAACTGGTCAATCTGAGAGGTAGAACCTATACATTTTGAATACTAGTATTACTTTGTATACACGGGGCATGGCACGTCTTGTCTTTATGCATGGTAATGGGTTTGTGTAACTGTTCTGGAGTATTTCGTCAGCTTGGTATGTGTAATAATGACGTGGCCGTGATGAATACATGTAAAAAGTCTCACGTGCCCACTTTATTTAGATGACTTAATTTGAGGTTTATGTTCCTGTTATATTCGGAATAAATATTATATACAAGATACAACAAGACATGTCTTTTGTACTCTATTTGTTGTTATATTCGTTCATTATAATTTTGGTTTGCAATTGATATATGTGAATATGAAAGATTTTCTTGACAAGGTCAGAGTTTATATAAGGAGTTTACACTCGTAGTTAGTGCCAAAGCGACTTTCGACTCTGAGACAGAAAGAAAGATTAGCATTCAGTAAAATGTAATGAAATAAAGGAAATAAGACCACTGATAAATCACACTTTTATTGAATAAAAAGTTCCTTATTTTTGTTATGACGTATATATACTTTGATAACAACTCACTGACATTCTTGTAAACCAGAGTTATTATTTCTACCACTACATTTCGAAATAAATAGGTGCGTTATGAACGTTGCCGTAAAACAGGCCGTGGTTTGCGACAATGCTCACTGACAGATGATCATACTAGGATCGATTGAAGTGCCGATCTCTTGTCCGTTCGCAGTATAGTTTTAAATGTGTATTGTCCCTTCACAAAGACGAGAGCAAATGCATGATGAAGATGGTTATCGAAGGTAGGTTTCCACTCAAAGCATTTGATGGGGCAGCGTTATCCTTCGATGTTCTCGATAGTTCTACAGTTCCTCCGAACTACTCAATATATATACGGTATGATATGATCGTTGGTGGCACTGCTATAGATCTACACTCAACGGTGTATCACCTGTATATTACTATTATTTTATTGGGCGTATACTGTACAGTTTCAAAATAAAAGATTGTAAAACTAATTTGAATCCGTCGCTATTTACGGCAAATACTAAGATACGTTCTGTTTTTTCGAAATAAGAAAGTGACAAAAAGGTATAATGAACGTTTTTGCTTTAAATTAGGGGCCATTCTATGATATCAAAGGCACTAACATTCATATTCCATTCCATGTTCGCTGAGAACACAAAACAATTACACGTTTACATGTACCAAAATAAAAATACCCTGCCATACATGGTTTGCTGGTTTGTACTTTCTAAGTTTGAAACATGTGTATGTGTATTTAGCCACTTCTTTAATTATATTCTCATTTTTACTGTTCATTATATTAAGGAATTTTTCTGCATCTGTCAAATCTGGGGGCCATATTTTAAAGTGTGCTAATACTGATTTTCTTTCGTCCATGAACATTTTACAGTTTAAGATAAAGTGTTGCCCATCTTCTGGCACATGGGGCATGTTCTACTTTATGTATATGCTTCTCCTTAGCCCCCCCCCCCCCCGCCGTAAATTCTGCTTGTTCCCTCTAAACGTGAATGTTGCAATATCGACACTGTGTGAGAAGAGCCACTGGCTCAACAGTCTATCGAGATTAAATAAAGTCTAATAATAATAATAATAATAATAATAATATTGGAGAAAATCATAGCAAACCGATTGGCAGGGAAATGGGTGTGGATCGTTTCTAAAAAAACAGTATTGAGACAATGCTCCACCCATATCCTCTTTGTGGTGTGTCGGTAAACTCAAAGAAAGCGTTTGCGCTCCATTATGATGAAAAGGGAAAACAGACATATATATTCTGAAATTGAAGAAGTGTGTTTTACCCTTTCTAACATCAGAGAAAGTGTGATCAAGCAAAACCAGCATTAACAGGGCATTTTCCTTCAATACATATGATTGTTTGATAATCTCAGTGAACACTAAAATGAATATAAACGATATGTTGTTAAAATTGTTTGATTTAAAGGAAAAAGGACACATAAGAGTTTTTGTTAATTACCTTTTCTGGAAAAGTTTGAAATGTCTTTAATGATGGCTGCGAATAGCTACGGATTGATTTGATATCCGTTTTCTTCTGTAATCACATTTGTTTTCTATAAATCAGTTGAAAACAATAATTTTAAGCACACGTAGAAAGTTATCAAAAGTAATGTTTTATCGTACGTACGGTGTATGTGATTGGTATTGTTTTGTAAAGCCTAAACATGAACCTATTTTCTCAGTAATTCCTAAATTCAGCTTTTCAAAGCGTAAATGTTTAAAGGTAGATTTTTATTTTCATGCCATAATAATACAGGGTAAATAAATGAAAATCACAATTTAGGCTATAATTTCGACAAAGCTTTTCCATTTCTTTCTAGCCTTTACATCGTTAATTTTACACTCAATTCTGATTCTGTCTGATAACTCTTCTTTGAAAAGGAGAAAAAGACAAAATCTTTCAAACACAGATACGCTTTTGTCCTGGCAGCTAAGTCAAGATTTGTAAAGGTAGATTGTTATATATGCAATTTGTAATTCACACGCCCAACCTTCCAATGACGAGTGAATCAAAATGTCTGGTTAGTTCCTCATTCTACAGGTGGGCATAGGGGCAGGGTAAATAGGAGCAACAATCTAATAAAATATATATAAACATCAATATATTCTACTTTGCCCATGACAACCGATCTATGTATCTGTAGATCTAGACATACATACATACATACATACATACATACATGCATGCATGCATGCATGCATGCATGCATGCATGCACGCACGCACGCACGCACGCACGCACGCACGCACGCACGCACGCACGCACGCACGCACGCACACACGCACGCACGCACGCACACACACACACACACACACACACACACACATACACACATACACACATACACACATACATACATACATACATACATACATACATACATACATACATACATACATACATACATACATACATCACAATACCCCGCCTACGTTATAATACCTGAATGGTTGTTGTTGAAGAATTCTGTGACGGTTACTGCGCAGTAGACATGTCAAGGCGATTATACGTCAATATGCTAGAATAGTTCAGTCAAAGGACTGTCTGTTCAGTCATGTTGAGTGAATCGCGGACAAACAACCTATTTGAACTTTACTGACCGTTATGCGACCCGGGCCCCGGTGTCACATCGCCTGACAAAAATAATTATCCAGGGATTGTAATTGATATAATTTTACGAGTTTAGTCAAAGTTTCACTGAACTTTTCTGAGCCCATGCTGTTCTGTCCCGAGATCCTGATACAGTTCATGAACGCTAAATATCCCGAAGTAAGGGACTGGACATAAATTACGTATAGGGGTGGTCCACCAAATCCTCCAAAAAGAGAACTACCATAATCAACCAACTAACACTAATTGTGATGAGTCCTGACACCCGTCGACTTAAGTCTCGTGAAAGGCTTTCATCGAATAAAAATCTTCACAGTCCAAATAAATGCGAAATGTGCGAGTGTCTCTCTCACTACTAGAAATAGTATTTAGCGGAATCCTATCCCCACTCAGTCAATATATGTACTACATACTGGCTTTATATTCATACATAATACATTTGTACTACATACTACTACATTTTGATTTCAAACTGATTTTGCTGTCTGAAACAATTATCAATTTTGGCCAATTGTATATTAAAGTTAGAAGGAGTGTGTAATATGTATGTGTGTGGGGGCCTAAGTACTAAGATCTTAGTTTTTATCCCACATTGAACTATCAATTGATCTTGCTCCTAAGGGCAAACTATTAATGGCCTTGGTACATGTTCAAGTTCGTGCTGTTGTTCATCTGTATTATACGTTAGATCTTGTACTTAGTCATTTTTTGGGATCTCTTTGTGCGTTACTGAATCTTTAACTAACCGTCAGACCAAAATTTGGAGATGTCGGAGAATTTAGTGAATTTACCTATTAATTGAAAACTACCAGAATATATTCAACATATGTCTACTAACACCGGTATATGCACATATGTTTCTATATATACCATATGCTGCACTGTACATGCGGTGTCATTCAATGGTTTTCAACTTGAGCTGACCTTTCAAAGTACAATAGGCCTTTGGAGTGTGTGTGCACTCGCTGCATTGTCAAATGAAATATAATCTTGGTGCTAGACCTTCGGACTTTCTTTTGATATGGCAAGCGACTGAAGTTCGCTTTGCACCTGAAAGTACAACGCGAATTTCGGTCGCTTGTCGTCGAAGAAATAAAAGTCCGAAGGTCTATAGCAGCTAGACTAAATGAAAGCTTTGTCGAAAGTCAAATTACCACAACCTACGCCAACCAGTGAATTTGATTGTAATAATTGACGTGCATTTTTTCTTTTCATCTTTCTCTGTGTGACCATATGGATCTATTTAGTCTGGATGCCAGCTGTGGTTTCCAACCACATACTGTATAGGAACTAGACTAGGGTCCTAATATTACATGTAACAGATCCATGGTGTGACGTATATCTGTCCATGACCGAACGCATTAACGTCACATGTGATGATAGACCTTGGACAAGTTCAAGTTTAAGTTTCGATTACATTCATTGATTCAAGTTCATTTCATATGCTTCTCTGAATGACTGAGAATGTCTCAGTTTACGACCGAAATTCAAAAATTAGCCTAGAACTTAATTGCACAATTCGAACAGAGCCTGAGAGACAATACTAAATAAATATACTAATTAATTTAATAAAATAAGTTTACGAATTTTTCGAGTTTGAAAATAGATATTTGCATCGTGATAAACTTTTAAATAATTATGTTTAAGTTTACTAGACAACGCAGAGAAACAAAACAACAACAACAACAACAACAACAACAACAACAACAACAACAACTACTACTACAACAACATACATAATATGTGAAAACCATAAATCTTGGAGCGGACATTCCAGGGTACATAGAAAACTGAATCCATTTGTACACTTTAATATGATTTTATCGAATGCATGGCTAGACTTATTGCTACTAAATAAATTACTGAGGACACGAGACAGGTTGACTGAAACTTGACATATGCAAATATCTTTGCTGAGTGCTGCAATAATCGCAGTACTGCTTTACACAAGTCCCTGGAATCATGAAAGAAACACGTTTCAAAAACAGGTACACAGAATTAGCCTACCTGTAGACGTATAGGACCAACTCTACTATACTATTTCCACTATTTCGACATTTTGATTTAATTCAAAAAATAAAAAATGTCAGTTTAGGATAGTGGAAAACACTGGAAATAGTGTATTAGCGCATGGTATAACGGGTTATACTTCCATGATTAGCGTTAGTCATACCTCCATGCGTTAGTCTGGGTAATTACACCTTCTAAAAAACACGTGTTCACTCTACCTCTTTTAGATGTCTGAGACTGTACATGATGGAACTCGTCACATTCACACCTAGTACCCTCCATCCGGTCTAGAAAGTTGAACATATTGCCACGCATGTCATTACACGATGGGGAAATAAACATTTCCAGACAGGTGCCAAAGAGGGACAGTGATGTAAATTAGTTGACAACACTTCGCCATATACGTTACCTTTTGAATTTCGAAGGGTTCTGCTAAATTCAAGTTCTCTACTCCTTTCACTGGCAAAAATATCAAAGTTTACAAAATGCAATAATAGTACATGTAAATTCGTTATTTGATTGATCACTGTACATACACATACAGAGTATGTCTTCATGTCGAGGTTGGGCTACTACCCTAGAATTCTTAATCGTGTAGAGATTTTTGTTATCACCTTTCCCCTATAGCATAGACTAGACTCCTCGGGAGATTTATTTTCTTAAAATATTTTGAGTTTGTTCTTCATTTTTTTTTATTTTGTCAAAGAAAATGTCTTCAACAATGTTTTTATTTTCACCAGTTAGTCTCCCCTCCACTGTCTATGGTCTCCCAAGGCCCAGGGGGGCTTAATATTCACCTGACTGTTTGCAATTACCCCACTCAGATCCCTTTTCACACAAAAGAACACACTTCTAAATGCCACTACAGATTCCTTGTCTCAGGCTGTGATGCAAAGAACCACAGAACAACTTGTAAAACATCCATTTCTAGTTCTTGCTAAGGTTACGTGTAACACCTTGAATGATTGACAATAGTTGAAACCCCTTCTATTGTCTAAACTTTAATTAACGTCTATGATTACTTGTCTGAGCTATGATTAATCCACCAGTCTAGCTGAATACTTAGTAAGGAAAAGAAGCATCTAGAAAGACGCGGGAGTCGTATAACAAAAGTCTGACTTGATTAGTCAAATGTGTTACTATATGGAGATGTGGATTGGTCAAAAGTGTTACTATGGAGGTGTTCACACCTACATGTGTAATGTTTAATTTGACGTTCTAACTAAGCAAACAAGATTTCAGTATGAAAGGGGGTCTAATTTGGTACACTTGTCCATCATACATTAACACTTTATCGATATATTAGTAGATTGATTCAAGGTACAAACACCATATTTCGTCTCTGAACTAGTATTAGCTAGCCTAGAGACTTGTCTTGGTCTTATAATGGATGGACCAGGTCCTAGTATGGTCTTATATACCGTGGTGTTATCCCAAGGACCTCTCTACACTTTAGACCATAGATGTATCACTAATACATCCATGCTCAGACTGAGCCTCAGACCATTTAAAAATAATCTGAGTCTACACCAAGCCACAGATAAGTAACACGTGTTACTTATCTGTGACCATGCCAAGGTTTTTACACTTGGTAACAATAATGCAATAATCCATAGACATCTATGAATAATCAAAGCAATATTAAGCAGTATTATTACGATATATATATTTCCGTCATATTCGAGGAATAGATAGATACCTATAGATGTCGAAGTCATAAATGCCTTGGTTATTCATGATGCACAGAAATTGGCATAGAGAACTCCTTGAGACAGTAACTTGTAGACACGACAAGTATCACAAGTCGACTGGATGTTAGCCACAGAGAAGGAAAAGACTTGAAAGTGGCATTAGTCAAGTCGAGTACTTCCATGATCACTGCCTACATGGTGTCTGATGGTCCTAATATAATGAAGAGAAGCACTGTGATATTATTAGTATAGTTCGTATACGGTATCGTTACGATTTACACCTCCACTTACCACGTTAGCATTATCCTGTAGACTAGTGATATATACGCTAACAAAAGTTAACAGGAATTTTAAACGATATTGTTTTTTCTGACAGTACTAGTAAACAATCATGAAACTCTACTCCGCAATATTTTTTTTTGAAAACAGATGACTATGTCATGATAGTGATGTAAGGGTCTTTGATGTGGAATATAAAAAAAAGCTTGAGTTTCCAAAAATCTACAAATGTAACATTGTTGAAAGATAAAGTTTCTTCTGATCTATTTTAGGTTTTTACTTTCTGACACTTTTTTGATATTTTGCTGATAAAATGCAAAAACCTTGTTTAACTAGTATTAATTTGCAGTGTTTAAGTTTTGAAAGAAATAATCAAAACTTGAAGAATATTTATCACCTTTGCCTATAAAACAAAAAACAAAAATAGATCAGGTGTCTATTTTTACTATTCTATAGTGAGTGGCCTAATTTTATCACATGATATCACGTGACATATATCAAGGTACTAAAGTGGGTGCATATGAGTATGTTGCTCTTTCACCCATTAGGCCTATTGTTTATAATATATAAGTCCTCTTGGAGTATAGACAAGTAATTGTCTGGAGGTTAATACCTCCGAGGGCACTCTGCCTTCTGTGTTTTGGACAGAGTCAACAACAGTATTTAGGGCACCTACCTGGATACGATGACACTGATAGACAAGGAGCAAAGGTGATATATTACCTCCAAGAAATGTGCATGTGCAATAAATTTCCAAACAATACGTGCATACGTGATCGTTGTATACCTCCATTGTTGTAACTATCAAGCAAACAGGAAATTTACCCGAACCATGCCCGAACCTACACGTAACCACAGGCAAGTAAGACGTAACACAGTATCCTATTGTGACCGTGTAGCCCCCCCCCCCCCACACACACACACACACGTACACTACACACAGACTGAGGTAATGACCTATACTCTGAAATCATAACTGGAGACTCATCAATATCGTTGTTACATATTTTAGATGCACAAAAATGCGCACGTTGTCTACATACGAGATTATAGCAACTTACACAGATGATACTGTATAAAACAATAAAATGAAATAAAAACTCTCTACAGCATTCTAAAATTTTGAATAAATCACGCGTTGCAGATACTAGGAATCACATCACAGGCAAATCCTTCTTTTTACTTTTTTTGTCAATTGATCGTATGATAAAACCAAATAAGTTTGAGGTTTGTCGCGAATAGTGACGGATTTCATACATCGTTCGAAACAGATGTTTGTTCATGTTTCACAGGGAAAAGAAAAAAATCAGGTATAATCAGCGAACCTAGAGCTAAAAAATTTTTTTTAATATGAATTAATAATTGGTTACGAAAACAATAATGCAAGCTTTTTTAAAAACTTGTTTGTATGTATGAATATTTTATTTTCCAATGATTGAAAATAACTTGTTTACGTTCGTCAGTCGACATCAACCTGTTTACGCGATTGATCCGAACAGCCTGGCCTTGTCTGGTAAACAGTATGCTGAAATATACACGTATCATCGGGTATTCGGTCTCTGACCGCCTCGATGGAGGTCAGAGACACAGCAACTCGCTGAGGACAAAGGTTACTGCCTGCGTATGAGGGGGTTCCTCTAATATTACGCATTTACAATGAAACACACACCCTCCACTTTCGACGAAACGATTGGCTTCGAGCTGACGCCATATGCCTTATAAGGAATTAATTATGCTAATGAGGGCACGATAATGATCTTATTTAAATTCTGTACTGGCAAACAGCTGATCGCAGTTGATTCGTGTCTGGGGTAGCTATTTCATCACGACTGACGTGTCTGGCTGGCAGAGTTCTTTGTGAGGGAATCTCCCAAAAATCTCTCCAGTCGTGAATTTTAGACATCACTCAGACTAAGGGAAAGGAATCTCTACTCTCAGAACCAGGAAAGGGTTAAGAACATTGTCATTTGGAGCTAAAAAGAGTCGTCTTTTCACGCAGTCACTCGCGAACAGCTGATCGTGATTGTTTCAGAATGACAGGGCCAACAGACACACGAACCATGCTTGGATCAGCTGGGAATGCCAATTCCCAATCACTCGATGTCGCCGATTCATGGCGCAGAATTATTGAAAAGATAGCCGAAATGATCCTTGGTCCCCCCAAACCAATATATCGAACTTCAGTGATTGAAACAGCAGAGCTCGGGAAAGTTGGGTTGAAATCAGAAGGTAAGGAGAAACTCATTCTCATTCATTGTTAACGTTCGATTTGCAAACGTGTGAACAGTACTTGTTTAGAGCCAATTTATACGTATTTCAAATCTTTCGACAGTTTCACAAGTTTATTAGTAGCTTAATAATTCCTATAGTAAGTGCGATCACCGTGTAGTCAAATGGCAGAGAGTGTATCAAAAGCTGAGTGAGAGCTAGCAGTGTAGAGACTGTGCTCCGCGGCCGAACGCGAGGGTCAGCGTAAGACTAAACCGTACGTACGGTATAGTAGACGTTCGCCCGGACATGTAAAAGTCCGGGGTAAAAGTGAATTCCGATTGCATTCGTTTGCGAAATTTTACATGTTATAAGTCTCCAAGTTCAGCCCTCGGAAACCTAGATGCTTTAATATTTTTTTTGCGATTGAATATGGCAACGAAAATGGGAAAAAAGCAAACAATATTTCAGCCGGCTATGCTATGACATTTAGTGTACGACACAATATCGAGTTTTCCCTCCAGCAACCCTACGTGATTACATTGTAACAAACTGAACGTTGAACCATCTGAGTTTTTAATGTTCCGTTTTCGATAGCTCTAGTATCGAACAAAATTAGTTTTTCAGGGTAGTTACGCCCAGGCTATTTGTAGCTAGCTGCAATAATTATTGCATTTGTTGTGATTTTGAGGTTTTCTCCCATTTCTTGCGCTTTTTTTTTCGTTATGTCTTTTTCTGGTTGGTGGAGGAGGGTCTATGGTTAAACCGTCAGAACGAAAAAATCACAAAAACAGAAGAAAAAACTAAAAATCACAATATACTCTACAATTACTGCAACTAGGCTATGTGAACCCACTAATCAGTTGTCCCACTGAACTTTTTAGGGTGTCAAAGAACGGTCAAGGTGAAATGTCCCCGTGTTACATGCAAGAGGTTGCATATTCCATTCATTGCGTTGGTGGCTGTTCATGAATCACACGCACAAGAATATGAGTGGGAGCAAGTGGCGGTTGCGAAATCATGAATGGGTTGGGGAAATGCTATCAAAGATTCGCGAAACGGGACATATATCCCCGAGTTGCGGATGTAACAATTGCAGAACGCATGTACAATCTTTCGTGCAGTACTCGAGACACAAGTGAAACTATTACTGAAGGCAGTGAAACTAAAGTACATGGGCCGGGACACATATTGGTTAGATTGTTTTTCAAAGGAAAGTATCACAGGATTCCTGATTATGTATCAATATACCGTTTTATACGCTCTAGTAAACTAGAAGGTATAGCTATACTTTTAAAAGTTTTAATGAACAGTTGAAGCCAGTAAACATAAAGTCGCCTGGCTCTGACAAAACAGATTTGTCTGGCTGAGCTCGATAAAAATCTTATTAGCACATTAGCAACATTGCGAGCGTGTACATGTACGAAAATTTTCCATAAAATTTTGTCACATGATCACAGTGGAGAACGAAGTGGTCAATTTTCCTACCACCAATGAAACGTTACACAAGACACAGAAGAAGACAAAAGACTAGTATTGTGAGCATGAGTAATATTCATTTCGTAGCAAACATTAAAATTTACACGTCCATTCCTCTTGGATTCGCCATTTCCGTACCCCCGTGAGGTTATTAACCCCTTGACCCATAAGGCACACGTGTTTATTACCTTGACGCTATTTTGCATACAATCGAAGTTCTTGTCGGGACACAATGCATGATGGATGACTGTTTGTTCACGCGGAATATCAATGCTGTAACCGCATTATGCATGGCTGAGTGGTTAAAAACAGAGTAGATTTATTCATCACCTCATAAGTTGCAAAAAAACAACCAAATCTGAGCTAAGCTAAGCTGATAATTAGTTGTCTCTTTGAAACAATGCACAGGGTACAGAGTCAAGTGTGTCTCTAAATTGTCAACAATATTTCACATTTCGATAAACTTATGTAGATATACAAATACACTGCTCTTGTGAAATCATATCCAAAAATATCCAATGACATTTTATCTGAGTTCAAAAAGTCACAATACACAAGAACAATTGTAATCTAATAGCGATAATGTAATTGCAATAAATATTCCTCCCACTCCAATTTCTCAGTTTTTTATTTCTCATTAAAAAAATCAAATGCATGTATTTTTAATTTCTCCTGTATAATTCTCCCAACCCCAAGATTTGAAATTAAACAGAGATATCAGAATTCCAGACTTTGTCACCTTAAAGTCTTGTTTTAAATTGAGGCCACATTTGAAGTTTCAACACATTTGTTGAACCTAGGAAATAACCGACCATTGAAAATGAAAAGTACAGCCCTTAATTTAGTAATTTGATTGGTATGTGAGTGATTTTAAAATGCTTCATATTATAAATGTTTTGTCATTTCTGTTTCATTGATTGACAAACCTCTGATATTACATATGAAACCATGTTCTTGCAATCCAGAGCGTATTTCCTATAGAGGAAACAAGGAAGGGGTGTGTTTTAATTAGTATTGATGTATAGTGCTATAAGATATAATATTACAAAACTAATGGTTATCAGTCGTGTAACATGTTAGTTCAATGTGCTTTTCTTTTGTACAATTGTTTCCAAAAGGCCTGGCTTGATTTCAACCTTCCTTTCTGGAAAATATAGTGATGCCAATGGGGGTGTTTTTTTGGTAATTCCCCACAAAACACTATTTAAGTCCTTCAATCAAACAATGCTCTATAGATTCCCATAGTATACCCTTCATCTCAATTTCATCTCACAGTATGTTATTGTCAGCAAACAGGTCATAGGTGTATATCAATGAACATTATTGTAATCCTCTATCAATACTACATCCTTGACAAGTTCAATCTGAGTTCAGGTGTATTGTATGTAAATGTGTAATCCATATGTGTTGGAAAGGTCATAAAAAGTGCTGTAGGGACAAATCCTGGACTACAAATATTGGGATTATAGTTCCAGATCTGTAGGGACAAATCCTGGACTACAAATATTGTGATTATAGTTCCAGATCTGTATGGATAAACCCTTGACTACTAGTCAAGGAGTATTTAACTTTGTGAATATAGTTCTATGTCTGTTTTAGGGATGTTTGCTCAGTCAGAAAAACAACTTACTTCATGTTAGAAATTAGTCAGGGTCCTTATGAATTTTTCACCCTCAAACACCCAGCAAAGTCTGAGATTGAATCAACAAGCCATTATGATTCTATGTATTTTGTTTTTAAAATTTGTTTTTCAGTCACTACTACAAATTTTTTAAAATTTGTTTTTCAGTCACTAGTGAAAACTGTGTCATGGTTGCTATTATGTAAATTTTATGAAACAGACCATTACATTGTAGAATTTACAAGTTGTTGTTTATTTCATATCTTTCAGAAAACAAAAACAGTTATGGTACTTTTGAAGATCCTGAAGAAAAAGAGACATGTCAAGCACTCTCTAAACGTATCTTTGAGGCTCTACGTAACGCCAAAGACAAGTTAGATTGTGAAGTATTGATACCATTCGATTTGACTCTCCGGATAGCTCAAGATATGCTGCGAATGTCAAAATTAGAACCCTGTGGAATACGTGGATCTACCATCTTTATAACAATGCAGGATGGAGGTTTAACAAGAAAACTGGGAAAAGTGGTCGTAGATCCATGTACTATTACAACCTTTGAAATGTATCTTGAATTGTCAAGGGTCAGTCATTCAATATTCAACATTTCGTTTCCAACTTGCTTTCAGTTGTCCAAACATGACTCAATACGAGTAAGTCCTGGATTCAAGCTGGTTAAGAATAAACTGTACAGATCACATCATTTGCAGGAAGAATAATAACCAAGTACATATGGTTGTTAGTGTGTATGCAGCATGTACCAATATAAAAGGCTGTAACAGTGTGAAGAGAAACTCATTTTACAGAGGAAAGAGATTATATTTTTCTATGACATTGAAACTTTTGTTACTAGTATTGTCTTTATATAATTATTTCCATTTAATTGAACATGTGTTTGTAGGAAGGAATTATTTGCTCTGAGTAAGAAAGTTATGCTGTGACGCTCAGACATCAGTAAACCTCTCTCTGGGAGAGAAGAGGCAAGTGAGGGCGGCACAACACAACGTATCTTATAGTCTAGCAATAACATTGTAAGTTATATTTGTCCTACCACCGCATAATTGTTGAGTACCAACTTATCCTTACTGGGGTACTCTTTCTATATCAAAGAGTGTTACACTTTGTAACCATAATTCATGTTCACAGATCTAAATTTGGTATTTCTAACATCAATGTGCAATGTTTAAGATAAATTAATTGACTAGAATGTCAACTATATATTACATAGAACTTAGTTTGTGTTATCTGAAATAAATTTGAATCTGTGAACATGATAGACAATACTTTTCAGAAAAACGTTATTTCGGGTAAAAGTGTCAGCAAGTACATGTACTATAGTATTAGGACATGGCTTCTTGATATTGGTTAATTTTGATGTTAGCTTTTCAGAAATGCTAAGTAAAATTGCAACTCAAACATATCTGGTATTTTCATCAGGCTCTTGACTAGTCTGAAAGGTCCAGTCTTTGGTCCACTTATGTCATCAGTATGTAACCAGTTGATCTGCTTATGTAACCAGGCATGGTGAGCATATTACATACAAAGTGGTAACAACCACTGGACCCTTCAGGCTAGCTTTTGAACAGTACTTCTAGAGTATATGTGTGTAGTATTGTATGATTCTGAGTGGGTGCCTTCAAGCAAAGATTTGTCAATTATCATTTTTTAGACAGCAATTGTAGCAACTAAGAAACAACCAATGTGAATTATTCAAATTGTAAAGTTATTTCTTATGTACAATTTAGAAGTGACATTATCTTGGGTCTGTGTTTAAAACTTATAAGTTAATTGTCACATGCTTTCTTTCTCTCTTTTGTGTATTTCTGTCCTCGAGAATGTTAGTATTGTTTTTCATTTACAATCTACCTAGTATTGAAGCTATGTTTTCAACAAAATAGGTCTGCATTTACACCAAGTACTAACTAAAAACATAGAAAATAGTAAAATAGTTTTATTTCATTGTAGAATATAGAAAGTGGGTAATCTTGAATGGGGATTATTTAGTTAGCATTCCAAGTTTATTAAAATTATCACAAGGATGGGCATCATGTTCTTAACACTAGGTAATTTTTGGATGTTTAGTCCTCTTTCTCCTGAATATAACTTACTTGTTTACAAATAGTACCTCCTTGGGAGAAAGCAGATTAATGACTCCCTGAATGTATCTTGTAGTTACTAGGCTGTTGAACAGTACTTCCACAGGTGTGAAATTTTGCCGGGTTGTGACTTAATGCAGTATTGAATAGATCTTAACATAAACCCTCCAACATTGGTGGAGTGTCTATGATCAAAACAAGAACTGAAGTCATTATTGTATTTGGCCATGACCTCAACCAAAAAACAAAATTAATCATTAGATTGTTTTGGGGGTTTTCATTAGTTTAAATAAACAAGGGTGTGGTATGGAGACCTTTATCTATAAATGTGGCTATGCGATGTATGAACTAAAAGATGCAGCTGATTATAGTTGTCTATTGAGATAAAATTTGTAAAGTGGCGGTTGATAAACACACAGCAATATGTATAAATGCAATATCATACCAAAGTCCAAGTCAGACAGGCTACATTTTCTGTTTTTGTCAAAACAACAATGCACATTTTCCATGTGTACAGTTTAATTCAAGTCCAAGTTCAGTATGCTACATTTTGTACCACTTTGTGTCGTAACAAGAGAGCTTATTTCTCATGCTAGTACCCAATTGTGCCACTTTGATGCCAGTACCAAATTTGTGCTTGTTTTTGATGGAAAAAAAACAGTATTTTCCCTGAAGGATCTCTTTAATAGTGGCAATGCAAGAGTGCTTTTTTCCCTTGCCTATGTTATTATTGACAACTCAGAATTCTATGCTTTATGTATTCAAGTAACCACTATATAGACTGTATATGAATAAAAGACAAAAAAAATGGCTGAGATCAAAATTAGGACATTGAATAATTAAAAGATATAATCATTGATAACTCAAATTTAATGGTGAAAAACTACTAAAATTAAGTAAACACAATTTGAATTTAAAAAGTCAACATTATGATGTTACAGTTTTGTGGTCATGCAGTTTTGTGTTTATGCATCAATATATTAATTTGCTGATTATTGCCATTTTATACAATGTTGTGCAAAAGCTTTTAAAAAAACTGCCAATATTTACTAAATATTTGTCTGAAATAATGGTTAAAGGGGTGTCTGTAAGGACATTTCCTCATCAGATAATGGAGAAGTATTAAGATTGGTTGAAGCTGGTTTAAGTATGACAGAAACAGATTTGATAACACTTCTGTCTTTTCTTAGAAATATAATCCAAAGGTTCAGTATTATTAGCCTTATGAATTTCATTATTGTAAAGGAACTTACGTCACTGGCACTATCATATTCCTTTTCTCAGGGCAAAGTTGAAGGAAATAAGGAATTCACCATATCAGACTAATGAAACTTACCGCATCTAATATGATTTCTTTTCGATTTGGTTTAGGTTAATCATGAATATGTGAATTTTGTATGATTTCAGTAACACATGTGATGACAATTTGTTTTTGTATTGAACTTCATTTACACTTAAAAACCTTGAAATGTTGATAGAACAACAACAAAAATATATCAGACTGAAAAAGCAGCAGCTGCACAAATAATCAGCTTAATTTCCTTTTATAATAAAGTTGACAATTCCAGAAGACTGGCTACTTTATATTGACAAGACTGTAGTTGGGTGAACAGTGCCAACAACATAGCATTTGTTAACTTGCTTAGGGGGTTAAGTTAATTCATGTCCCCTTAATACTGTGTTGATTTGTTTTGCCTACCAAGTTTGATCCATCAAGTGAAAACATTACGTTTTCATTTTTGTGTAATTTGTCATACACAGACTACAGGCACTCAAGTCTTTAAATTTCGTTACAGTTTGTGTTGGGAAAATTTATTTTTGTGCACATGTCGATACAGTCACTAATAAATGGATTTTGTCATGTGGAGATACATTTTTCATGTGATCATAAACTTTGAAGACATTTTGTTGTATTTAGTTATACTTATTAGGTCACTGAAAAAGAGAAAAAATAAAAGGTGCTTTAAAAGTCAAATTTTTTGTCTTGACTCAAAACTTTGACGTGTTTGTGTGAGTGATTGAGAGAATTAGGTACCCTCAATAACCCCTCCCCTGTCCTGTTTATGTGGGTTATGAATGGAAGGGCTTGAGAACGGCTACTGCTACACACTACGATATTCCACTATCCTAACTGACAATTTTAATTTTGGAATTTTTGCTCAAAGGGAACGTAGAGAAAATTCCAAAATTCAAATTGTCAGTTAAGATAGTGGAATATTTTAGCATGTAGCAGTAGCCGTTCTCAAGTCTACAGATAAGCTAAGTATATGTATGTACGTACGCCCCCTCATATTTATGTGAGTGAAGTAGCCTATATCTGCATTCCCCACACCACCTTGTTTACGTGGGTGATGATTGGACTCTGCTCTTAATACACCCCCTCATGTTTGTGCAAGAGTATAAAGTGAAGTAGTCACTCAGTGCTCCCTATTTAACAGTTTCTATTGTTTTATCTTTACCTTTGGCCAGAACATTTCGTAGTTGAACTAGTCTAGGTAAATGTAGTAAATGACATACACTGAGGCCCCCTTGTCCACGTCGGAGCAAGCTACATGCTATTATATATTAATATTCAATGATCTGTGCTATCACAATTAAAAATCTTGATATAAATCGAGTCATTTTTCACTTGTTGGAGTCAGAGTTTCCAATTTTAACATCAATATTTTTAAAAAACTCAAAAGCCAAACCATAGGCCCTCTACCAAGGGATCTGTAGCCAAACATATCTATCTATAAACGAAGTAAATCAACAAATTACACCTAGTGAGGGCGCACTATATAACCTTACTTTCTACCCATCTACAATGCAATGTTCAGTATCTCATAATCTAATTTGTGGTTTTTAATAAACATTATAGATTATTAGAGTAGTGAAAATCAATTTTTGTGTTCTAATTTTACATGTACTAAATACATGGCAACACAAGGAGTTAATGAAAACAAGTCAATGAAATTGGTATACCACATTGGTGAACTACATGAACCAAAAATGAAAAAGCAGAATAATTTGCATTAACCAAGTTTACATTATCAGTATCTGCAATAAAATGTTGAGAAAGGATAATTTTCAGAGTATGTGACTAGACCTGGCCCACACTCACGTCAAAAGCCTACTCTTGAATAGCACCCCTTGTGGCCAAACAATACAATCTTTTATTTTTCTTATAATTTGCATATGTGATGTACTGATGACTTTTGAAATTTCCTACCAACAGGTATAACACTAGCTACAACTGGAGTGTCATTTTTTTCAAACATCAAACAATGTGTTCACAGCAAATTTCTAAAATATCAGTAATCAGGAGGTTGATTTTATCTGTATACAGTACAGTACAGTACAGTACAGTACAGTACAGTACAGTACAGTACAGTACAGTACAGTACAGTACAGTACAGTACAGTGCAGTGCAGTGCATTGCAGTGCAGTACAGTACAGTACAGTACAGTACAGTACAGAACAGTACAGTACAGTACAGTACAGTACAGTACAGTACAGTACAGTAACAGGTTGAAATCATAATCATGTGGGGTGGGGGCTAATTTAGGATGCGGACCCTAAAATCAATTTCACTGGATTTATCATGCCATATCATGTGTACTCTCTCTCTTTAGTCCATTAGGACATCAGCCATCCCGTGGTTGTCTGAGAAACGAATTCCCTCCAAGCATCTCTGCCCAGCGTGGTCATCATCAGCTCATGTAGACTTCTTCTTTTAAGTGCTTGAATGTTGTCAATCCACCTCGGGCCTTCCTCTACCAGCTTCTCAAGATTTCCTCCGTCTTTTCTTGCAATATGCATAAAATACTCAAGTTTCTTCTTTAGTATGATGTTAACTACGATTTTCAGGTTATGGACTTTCTCCAACACACTGATGTTTGTTGTATGCTCTTGCCATCATGTGTACTTAAGTCTTATACACAAATATGTTTACCAATAGATGAAGACCTACGTTTTGTAAATTATTTACAAAATATTTTTAAAACTTAATAAAACTTGAGATTTTATTCTGATTCTTCATATAGATGTTTCTAGGTTGTAATCTCAGCAGTATATGATATCAGAGTGGTTTTACTAAATCAGAAACACATATACTACTTCATCACTTGACATTAAGATTATTAAATAATACATTGTCCAGTATAAATGAAATGATGCAGTGATCCAGTAGACAGTTGTTTATGCCAAGTGTCATTTTATATTGTTTTAATAAATTTGATAAAATAAGCATGTTTATTTGTAACATTAAAACAGTATCATTTATTTCAATTTTTGGTCAGACTTTAAAATAATGAGGAGAGAATTATCACATGGTATATATTAGTATTATGACAAATTTAAATTTGCTTTGATTGAAAAAAGATAACAATGCTCATCATGATGCAACAAAATATATTAAAAACTATCAGACAATACAATAATGCACTGAAATATATTAGTATTTTGGTGCTCAAAGATAATGAAACAATAATTTATTGTTTAAAGATCATTACACAATACATGTCTCAATGGTCTGTACATATCAAATTGCAAGATTTAAAAGTATGATTCAGAGAAAAAACGCACAAAAACTGCCAAGCACATCACATCATAAAATCACAACAGTTTGATTAAAAACAACAACATCAAAACAATACAGGACACATTAAAACCTTGTAAAAATTGAGACGCAACCACTTATATATGAACATTTTAAGTGCCTTCGAATTTCTCTATCAACCGAAGATCTGAGGGAAGACGGTTCCTCAGTTTTGGTATATATATCCAACAAAAGCCCTATCATCATATAATTTAGAAGGTTTTTTCTCAGAAAAAGGTTTCAATCTCACCCAAACACTCTCTTGTGTTGTGTACTAGTTGATCAATATCAATTAATTCCAACTAGTAGCTTGGTGCTGACACAACATGATGGACAATTTTTAATACAGATGAAAGAATCTAACGATGCTAACAAGAAAACATTTTTTCATATTTAGCACTGGTGTGACCCCTAAGCAATTTGACACATGTGTTCTGACATACAGCAACTTCTTGTGACCCAACAAGATTTGGTATTTCAAATTTCCTATCTCTTTAATAGTGTGACTCACAAGAAAAGCTAATTTCTATTATTTCGATCCACAATAAAAAATCTTATCATTCATTAGGGGATACACTGTTCAGCATCAATATATTTTGGCAGGTCAACAATGGTTTGGAATCAAATCAGTTGTGCTTTATAGAGACTGGACACTGATAGTTGTGCCAAGTTTGAATCAATTGAGATGTGCTTTATGGAGACTGGGTACTGATAGTTGTGCCAAGTTTGCTAAGTCAATATGTTACATGATGATATCATAGGTTATGAAATAAACTTGTATTTTATTTTTTGTATTATTACAGATTTGATTTTAGTGTGGTACAAAAACATTTCTTCTATAAAAATATGATAGGCAAAAATTAGTTTGAAAGGTCCAGTTGTGTTAGTCCATTTATTTAACCACTCACTACCCAAGCATATAACTTATAAGTGGAAACAACTACTGGATATTTCAGGATAGACAAAATAAGTAAGTTCACATTAAGTGGAATAAATCATATTATGGTAGCTTGGAATTTTGTTTTCAAATATATATGATTTGCATGGTACTTACCTTTTATTTTTTCATGTTTACACAGTAGGCTACCGATACCTCATCTCATATAGGATGTTTTGTTGATAAAAATACAGCTTAACACTTTTCACATACCTAAAGGACAGTAAAATAAAATTCATGTATGTCAGTCAAGTCACTTGTTTTTCTTTGAAAATGAAACATATTTCAACATAATTGTTCAAACCTTTGAATCTAGTCAAGACACTTTCTATTCTTTCACACCAACACAATCTCAAATCACTGAATTTGACTGACAAAATCAGTTCAATGAATTAGCACTGAAGCTAATTTTAGGCAGATATTTGAAATATATGCAGAGAATAATAACACTCGTGGAGGTTTTTGTATCAAACCTACTGTCTTAGATGTAGGTTCTACTGGTTAGTAAACTATTAATGTTATTTGAAATGAAATTTTGTAATTGATATTCTATGTATTCAGTATCATGATACATCAGTATTACAATAGTATAGATGTATCTTTAGGGCACGACGAACTGACTAAATGTCAAACAGGCAACAATTTTGTAATTAAAGTTGGTAAGATAAAGTGTGACCAGTTTTGGGATTAACCCTTTATTCACTTTTGAAATTTGTGTTGGAAGTACATTTATATATCATAAATAACAATATAAATTTGAATTAGGTTCTTTATGATCTCAATATATATTCTTTAGTACTGTAGTAGATTGACAGATATCACTGCTTTGCACAAATACTAGATGGTTATAAATACAATTGTCATTGAAGGAATATCACTTAAACATTTCTGTAATCTCCTTTTGCTAAGTGGTTATGTTTAAAGGGACATGGTCATATTTGTTTCCAAATAAAAGTTTTACACATATTTTAACATCAACAGTGTAACTCATCTAAACACCAGAAGTCACTGGCAAAACTATAAACTGCTGTGATACTGTATTCTAATGTATGCAGAACAAAATAACATCTACATTTTATTCTGAGGATTAAACCCTGATTCCAGTGTAATAATTCTAATAATATATTACATCTGCACATACACACCATTCCCTATCATTCAGAAAATATTACTTGAAATTTCTGCAATGTCCTTTCGAAGTCTAATGTATATTTTCATTTATAGTATAATTGCAATGGAAAAGAAACAGGGTTAGATGGGTCAAAATTCTAGATACTTGGACTAATTGCATCAAATATCATCTATTTTGAAATGTACAGTAGGAAATATTTACATAATATCTATTGCTGTTGGTATGTATTGGATGAGATGATATATTGAGATATAAATGACAAGCACCATGTCAGTACATACACGCTTAACACTTTACACAAAGGTAGCAAATCATAGCTACTTTTCCTAAAAGACCATAACATTTTATTTATTTTTCCCATTTATATTTTCAGCACACACTCTCAAGATGGACCAGAAAAGTGTCATCAAATATCCTAAGGATTGAATTTGTCACCAATGTACAAATAAAGGTCTAATGATATTATGAATGCTATTTTCCATCTCGGTGATAAATATTTAATCTTGAAAAGAATGGCAAACATCTGGGGGGTTACTCACATAGGGTATGCACAAATGTACCATGGTTTTGACACCCCATATTCAACTCTTGAAGTATGAGCATATAGGTATCTCCCCTTTTATCTCCAGGTATGAGAGACCCTTGATGTTTTAAGCATTATGCTAGGTCTGACCATAGACCCTGTGTAGAGTCTATGGTCTGACCTGCCTCTTTGAATGCATGTATGATTTTAACCCCATAATTTGGACAATGTCATTTCCCGATTTTTATAATTTTTGTGAGATCCATCTTTATCATAAGTAGGTGCCATATGGCAGCCAACTGAAAACATTTCAGTTTAGCTAAAGTATAATAGAATTTTGACACCTATTTTAATCCACATAACGTTAATGTTAGAGTTTGTAGGAGATGCAGTAGTAACAATACAGACTGGAAATATTGGTGGATACTCCATAATGGTAAGTTTTCTGAACAAAATCTTCAAAAATATACCTTAATATCTAGCCATCCACCAATATTTTGACTCCTATTTCTGGCTGGACATTTGAACACTATAGTTGCTGGCTGAATGTAGAGTTTTGATTAGCTTTTGAATCTTTGTAGAGTTTGAGCTTGTGAATGATTCCACTAGGGTATATTGACCTATTACCTATCTACCAAAATACCAGTATAAGAACTGATCACATTAATGTCTCCATTGAGGTAGTGTTTGGAAATAATTTAAAGGAAATGGAATAACATAGGACTGGGATTCAAACTTTGACTATTGCAAATAATTATTGCAACTAATATTAATTCGTATTTGTCGTACATATTTATTCAGCGCCAGACTTGACATATGTATCCCCCACCCCCACCCCATATCTCCGCTATCATATTCATAATAACATGAATACAAACAAATGGTAATTATTTTGTTTACAATAACAAATTGATTGAAAAATTGTACTTTACAAATGAAATTTGAAGACATGAATGTGACTTTGACGACAAAAGTGGCCAGAATAACATGAAACAAGTTCATGGCCACTGCTCGCTGCATGTACAAAATATGTGTAATCTGTGACGTACAGAAGTGAATTACCATCACACGGCACGTAAAAAAACACGCAAAAGTAACTAAATAAAGAGGAAATAACCATTCTTTTGTACGACAGACTTTCAACAATACTTGATGCACCATTTAGGTCGAAATGTGTGAAAATTTATTCCAGACTGCTAACAGGTGAAAATTTGTACTACTTACTTGAGCGTGAATGAAATTCTTTGCCCAGCTGCCATTGATAGTTGTTTTGTATTTAATTCTCGGGAACGTTCGGCATATCCCGAACATTAATTTAGGTAAACCTGTCCCTGGATTGGTTCGTTTGAATAGCTACTTGCCGTTAATTGGATCATATTAGTCACGTGACGTGAAATTCTATAAAGCTGTCGTTAGCATATTGGCGGGCATCATTTGTCTACTAGCGTCAGTAGGATACTCCATAATGGTAAGTTTTCTGAACAAAATCTTCAAAAATATACCTTAATATCTAGCCATCCACCAATATTTTCAGTCTGTATTGTTACTACTGCATCTCCTACAAACCCTAACATTAACGTTATGTGGATTAAATTAATAATTTTGAATATTTGTCGCTTTGTTTTGTATACAGGCAGGCGGTAAAGCTGGTAAAGATTCTGGTAAAGCAAAGGCCAAGGCAGTATCTCGTTCATCGAGAGCAGGACTGCAGGTAATATTATGACAGAACTTCATCGAATTTGCTTATTCCATTTTGATTTGACATTGTTTCGTCTTACTTTAGACGTTTGCTGTTCGCATAACAACATAATATTATCTATATTTGCACCGGTAGTTCCCAGTCGGTCGTATCCACAGGCACTTGAAAAATCGAACAACAAGCCATGGTCGTGTCGGCGCTACTGCCGCAGTCTACTCTGCTGCCATTCTGGAATATCTTACAGCTGAGGTAGGTTTTTACTCATAATAATGTATATTTCATTCCTTCCTAGTGAGATCCCGCGCAAAAAGTACAAAAAGAGGCCCATTAGAAAGGTATATGTGTACACAATCTGTCACCGCTATGAGTAAACGAATAACCTACTGGGCCTCACTGTGCAAAATGTATTTCCATTGTCTAATTACGCATAGGATATCTAAGGCAACATAACGAATTTTCAGGTTTTAGTTGTCGTGATATGAGAAACCAGTTTGGCTACTATTGTCACCCATGGCGTTGGCGTTTTTGTTTTGCGTTCGTTTGACCTTTATGCCTGGATAATTATTTGGCGGGAAGTTCAGTTTGTATTGCATCCATTGTTGTCAAATGGCTTCGGAGGTCAGCGCAATTTATTTTTCAAAGCAAACCCAAATTTTTTCAAGTCCTTTGTTGGACATCTGAAATTTGAATTGAAATCCTTTCTTGCCTTTGAAAAACTGATGGTCAGCTTAAGGAATTTCCAATCGATACTTCCTTGCAAATGGTGTATTAACAGTTGAGTGTGTATTAATCCAAGCACATTGTAAATTACACATAACTTATAGAAACCAACAACAATTCTTTTAATTTATGGCGCCACATTTCGTTGCTATAGTGTTCAATACTATAGATAATCAAGTTGTGTACAATTAGAATATAAAGCTTTACTTGCATTTGTCAAACTGATTAATATTTCATGAGTATGTATTTGCATAACAAAGCCTGTGTTACAGAATAAAGAGTTGTGTTCACTTTCCAAAAATAGTTCATTTACTGATGAGTTTTCGAATTATTTTCCAGGTACTTGAGTTAGCAGGAAATGCCAGTAAAGATTTAAAAGTGAAGCGTATCACACCTCGTCACTTGCAGTTGGCCATCCGTGGTGATGAAGAATTGGACTCCCTCATTAAGGCAACCATTGCTGGTGGTGGTAAGTACAACTTGCTCGTCTTCATAATGAATGTTCTGTGTAGTTTGTGGTGTAGATATAGCTTGCTAGGGAGACTTGTGTTGTTTGTCTGCTACAACTATTAATGTACACATGTAAATAAGTTTCACAACAGCCCCGAATGCTATATGTCCTTTCTGTGAAAATTGATTGCAATGTATTCAATCTCCGACATTGTTGAAATGTAAAATTGCCTTGCTAATTCAGCATGAAGTACTCTGGATGCCAACATGATTTCTCAAATGATACCCTCCAGGAACTAGACTTAAGCATGAAGGTGAAGTCATATGGATAGAATCATTCTTTCATTATTTTAGTCAGATAATAAAAGGAATATAACAAAAAAAAGTTGCTAACTTAGGTTTAGGGTTGTCAGTTGATGTTGTGTTAGGGCAATATATGTGTTGTTTTTACCGCATGACACTAAAGAGTAATGGATGGTAGTATAAATGGAAGTCGTTGACATTTTTGATGTTCACTAATTTGTATTCCTTCTTTTTTTCCAGGTGTCATTCCCCACATTCACAAGAGTCTGATTGGAAAGAAGGGATCACAAAAAGCAACATAAAACAACATATCTGCCTGCAAGACTTTCATACCTCAGGCACAAGCTTTTTAAACATGTTTCTTTAAAAAATATTTCTTTGAATTTTCTGTCCTCATTCTATTTGTCTTGTAGTCTGTAGATGCCATGTATATCCTGTCCAATTTCAATCCATTCCATTTCCATACATTTAAAATATTGTGTGTATTGTATTCATCAATGCAGCAGTGGCCCATTCATATTTTTAATGCTGCACTTTCAATTAGACTATTTTTGTAGTGTCATTTCTTAAAACAGGCATTTCTAATTATGCAAAGCAAAATTTCATGTTTATTTTTTTTCTTCCATAAACATCATTATAGCTTTGTAAGCACAATCAAGTTTCTTAGGCATGTGCTGCTGCTACAGGAAGTTTGAGAGAGAGGAGCATTTGTATGTCTGAAATATTTCCCAATTATTATTATTGTTGCACTTTGTATATGTTGGCTGATCCAGACACATAAATTTGTGCCAGTGGTTTACTTTTCAGATTGTAGTTGAATGTATAGTAGTATTATCAACAATTAAAATGTTATTGACTTTTATTATACATGATTCTGTCCAGTCTCTTTTCTTTGACCCAACTAAGGGTCACTTGTTGCTTTGTGATGGGTCAATTGTAGTATCTGTGTGTATGTCGGTTTGTCAGTTCAGTTTAGCTAAAGATGAAAATTAGAAATAACTATTAACATCTTGGGTTTCAGTTATACATTGGAATTATCACCCAAATGTGCACTTGTCATTGGTGATATTTTTTTCTGGTCTTTGGATTAAAGTACATGTAATGGGTCATTCAGGTCGTGGGGGGCAAAGGCCACCATTCATATGCATCAAAGACTGCCCTCATAAGCTCAATCTGTATATTATAATGTGTCATGACATCACTTCCCACTCTCACCACTAGAGGGCAGTCATCCATGAAGCCCTACTATCTCTTGATGGTGACTAATACTACCTTGGCATTGAAAAGTCTGAAAATCATTTTGGGCAGAATGTGAATATTTTCAAATCTCACTTGTACTTCTTGTTGCCCCAAAATGTTTCTGTGGTAATTTAATCTGTTGTGTTACGAGAGAAGAGGCAATATGTCAATTGTTATATCAATGTTAGCATTTATTTATTTAGCTTTCAAATTAAAATTCTACATAGATATATGTATAATCAAAATATAATACTTTCTTGGTATCTGCTATATGTTGTAACAATAGAAATGATAATATTGAGGTAGATTATAAATACATATTGTTGAAATAGTGACATGGAAAGGGTTGTGGTGGGTAGGATATCTGCAATCAAATGTCTTCTTAAAAGGATATAAAATTAGAACAATATACAAACAATTTCTGCGTGTAAAATAACTTCTCATCAAGTCACACTGGAAAACATTGATTCTCAAAGTCTCATGGCTCCTCATCAGTTTGAGGAATATCCCACGATGGTGCTTATAAATTAATAGAGGTTAAAAAGAAGACAGAATCCAGTCCACAACAGCTGAATTTAAGAGGATAAGTATTCATGGTTGAAAAATAAATATTCATGGCAGATGTTCTACACTGAAGGGAATAAGCACTAAGGAGTCATGAATATTCATTGTTCAACCATGAATAATTATTTCTGCTGACTCCCATGATGCAATAGCCCATACAAAGATATCCAATAAAGGCACAAGATCAACTTCAAGTTTCTCTAAAATCAAAAGTAATTATAGGTGATGTAACATGAAATGCCTCTCCAGACACAGTTTATGAATATTTCTCTATTTTGTGGCTTGTCCATTTAATTTTGCTATTTTGTGGCTTGTCCCTTTAAATGAGTTTATGGATTTGACTACATTGTGCCCAGGAGAATATTGTTACTGGTGTGTATTGTCAAAGGAAAATATATTTGAAGGTAAAAATCTCCTGTTATTGCTAGATAATGTGGGTATTTTGAAGAACTTGACCTGCAAATTCAACTTTATTGTAATGTAAATGTTACAAATTATGTGCGTATCAAAAGTTTTTCTTTACTCCTATTACAAAATGAGTAATTCTGGAGGTGAATGGTTCATTCACCCCTAGTTTGTGACAAAATTAAGAAACACTCAATACTCTGTTTTTATCCATCATATTGACAATGGAGGGATAAAACTAATTATTTTGGAGGACTTTTAAAACATCTTTGTACAAAAGTTGATCAGCATCCACTGCCCAAATGAAATCTAAATGATCAAATCTCTCAATTTTAGTCACAGAAACCAAATTGCGAATTTTGGGGATAAGTAACAGAACATCTGTAGGGTCGGCTAGGATATCCCATTCACCCCAGAATACTGCCACAGGAACATCCATTTCAGACACATTGTATTCCGGAGCAAGGACCTGGAATATAAGGAAAAGTAACTTGTAAGTTCACAATCAATTGATTGTATATGATATTGCATTTCGATTTGACAACATCTATCATGAAAGAGACTGAGAAATTTGTTATCGTTATAGACACTTTTAATCGTTTTCTTGGGGTGTGATTCTCTCAAAATGTTGTAAACCTGTAGTTGCCAGGTAGCAAAATAGTGATTGCAAGTTCTTCATATTAATCAATTAATTGTAACATTCACTTCAATCTTCAAAAGAAATGTGTATTACATGTACATTGGGTCAAGTATTTTACATTGTGTATTAGTATAATACTCATGCATGATACTTTTGGTTTCTCATTTTGTGCCATTTTGAAAACAAATGTCATGTGAGGGCACCCTACCCTAGATTACAGAGAATGAGGGTTGAAATTTTCATCATCATCAAGATGTCAACCATAAGCCAGCTAGTATATAAAGCTGTCAACAAACATGTTTGTGAAGGTAGTTCATGAATGCATCAAAATTTCCTAAACTCCTAAAATTCACTGAATCATCAAAAATAGAAAATCTCACTGTGTATGCTATTAACTTTTGATGAGAAGTACACTGAAAAGATGTTTTTCAAAATACACTATTGTACTGAACAATTATAGTCCAACTTATTGTCAAATTCTAGTAAAATATGTAAATGCATATTGATATATTATTTACCTTGCCATAGTGGAAGTAATTTCCGAGGACTCCATAGTCATACATTTGAAACTTATATGAAGTAATCATCTGTACATGAAAGGAAAATAGAAAAGGTGAAAATAAATAAACTAAAAATGAAATTTCTTTTCCAATGCATTTAGCTTTTTGATATAAAAGAGTTATGCTTATTCTTTCTTGTATGTCCATTTCTAAACACAATAATAAAATGTGATGTTTGACAAAGAAAGTTGCTTTTACCAATAAGACGCATCTTCAAATGTGACATTAAACTTATATAGTTTCTATGAGTGATCATGGCAGACAGGCAAAAAAAAAAGAAGCAAACATTTGGTGCACATGCAAGTACCTCAACTTACACGTAAGTAGAAACCTTTGATCTCAGACAACAACCTGGGTTGTACAAACTTTAACAACAGCTTCTTGTTGCCTTATGTATGCTTTATGTGTGTACATGTGTATGTTTCTGTGTTTGTGTATGGTAGTGCCCTTACAATGATAGTTTGATGGTTCTCACCTGTGCACAGTTGAATATGATAATGTCAGTCTGTCTGTCTGTCTGTCTGTCTGTCTGAGTGGTTTAGTTCTGCTATTACTAGTACCTTGTGTGTATATATTGGTTCTTATCTGTTTGTCTGGAGGGGAAAGGGGCAATGTTTGTCTGTTCTGAGGGGAAAGGGGGCAAAGTTTGTCTGTCTGCGTGTTCAGAGGGGAAAGGGGGCCTTACTTACTATATTCTTACCTGTGCCCAGTGGATAATATTTTTCAATGATGTACCAGCAGGAGTGTGAGCTACATAGACAGGTATTCTTGATGCATTCATACGATGACAATCATAGCCATCAATCAGAAATAATATACTCTCACAAACTATGACAGTGTGATCATTACCACATAAACTATTAGCAATAAACTCAAACAGTTTATTCTGTGGTAGAATCTCTTCTACTCCAAGGGTATTCAAGATGCCCTGAAAACAAAAAAAATAATACATTTTATGACACCAGGTATGATTGAGGTTTGTAATCTGGTAATTAAACCCTATAGCTTCATTCCCATGGCTTTGGATAAATACCTAGCAACTAGACCAAGCCCATAGCAACAGTCAAATACAGTTGTGCTTAGATAATGCCATTGGTAATATTGCCATGTTGTTTATCTAGGTCAATATTAGTAATTTATACTACTGTAAATTAATCTATAGCCATTTGTTATTTATTACAGGTACACAAAATATTCAGAGCTGCCATTATTTTGTCCATTCCTTTTTAAATAAATAAGCTTGTACTGGTATAAATAATTAATATATCACCCAGAAAAGGGAGGGGCTTCTAAATGGAGAGGAGGGTATACACAGACAAGTAACAATAAGTAAACTTACACCAAGAATTTTATAGATATGTGTATCAGCTAATATTCTTATAGGGCTTTCAGTATATCCAACAGTTGTGACTGGAGCCAGTGCGATAAATAACTTGATTTTCTTTGCTAGTTGTTTGTTCTTGGAGAATGCTGCAAAGCCTGTAGTTGTTCCCTGAGAATGTCCAATGTAATAAAGTTGTGACTGTCCGCTGACATTGAGGGCGTAGTTTATGACTGCAGGTAAGTCATATTTGGCAATGTCATCCCAACTGTCAACAAAAGAATAAGTATATTTTCATCATCATCATCTTCCTTGTTAACATCTTTACAGCTATGAGTTGTGAGTACTAGCCCAAATCCAATAGAATCCAGGCTGTGAGTTGTGAGTATTTACATTTAACTACTCACTGACAAATCATAACCACTATTACACTAGTACATGACATACTGTGTAGTATACAACCTACCACTACATCACCTACAGATAATACTGACCACTAATTAACAGATACAATGTCTTTTCTATGCAATTGACAATTTTTAATGAATGTGTCTTAGTTATTTGAAAAAATGTCCCAGTTGCAGCTAGAGCAGGTTAACAGATAACAATATTAACCTACTAATTAACATATAACCAGTATTAACCTACTAATTAACATATCATAACCAGTATTAACCTACTAATTAACATATTATAACCAATATTAACCTACTAATTAACATATCATAACCAATATTAACGTACTAATTAACATATTATAACCAATATTAACCTACCTAAACTTCCAGTATTTTTTATCATGACTAGATAAATTCACATGTCCTTTACTGTACGTTGTACCTCTGTTACTACCAATCCATACATCATAACCAGCATCGGCTAAAATGAAGGCCAGACTTTGAGTAGCTAGGTTTGTGACCCAGTTGGTAGCATCCCCCAATAAACCATGTTGTAAATAAACAACTGGTCTAGATCCTGTGATAGAATAACAATCAAATGATTATAGGAACATTACTGTCTAGATCCTGTAAAACTGTAAAATTGCCAAATTTTCTAGGAGTTAAAATATCTAGGCTTACAGTAGTTAGTTGGCATGTTCATTGTTCAACCATAAATATATCATTTCTACTGATTCCCATCATGCAATAGCTATACAGTAAAGATATCCTATTTGAGACACACTGACCTTTGACATTTAGTGTACCCCCTAATTTTACTATTATAAACTTCTATTGTATACCAAAGTTTCAGCTGCTATGAAATGTAACCCCACCCCAGCAACCACCCCCACCCCCAGCCCCCACCCCCACATTTCTACCCTTCACACAGACATCAAAAGTAATTGATGAATGATTTAAAATAAATACATTTTTTGCATCCTCTGGCAAAGTTTATTTTAAGTTTCAGTCTTACAATTAACATTACCATTACCTTTAAAATGCAAGTTTCCATGACGACCGTATGGGATTCTTTGAAGTGACAAGATATAACCATCTTCAGTTATGACTTCATGGTTTTCACAAGGAAATCCTTTACTGGTGATTAATTCACTCTGAAATGAAATGAAATGATTATAAAATAAATATAGGTCATAATATTAGGTTACCAATTCAAATCTTACACTGTCAATTTATTATATTGCCACATGATCATTTTGGTGGAATGGCAATTTAGGACATGTCAGGTACACTTGAATTTGGCACACAATGCAAAGTGAGAATATACAATACTTGCATTCTCACAAACCAGAGCTGTTATTTCTTCAAAAGAACGAGATCGCTCATGTTTTGGACTGTGCTGTAAAAGAGGCTGTGGTTTGCGATGATGACTACTTGCAAATAATGTATCTGTAAGTTCGTCGAATACAAAAATATAAAACTTGTAAAGTAATATTGTTAGCGGGACATATTTTTGGACAGTGGAAAAAGTTTTCAGTGTGTTTTCAGCTATTAAAGATAAACCCAGGGCCATGGAAAAGTTTCTGTTTGTATTCAGATAAAATAAATCCAGGGCCAAAAACATGAAGCTACACTGAGTACCTGATATTTCTAGATCTAAATTCAAAACAGGAAGGATATGAAATTGAGGAAGTGTATTTCAGTGCAATACATCATGCTACTACCATAGTATTATAGTATTAAATATACAATGTTTGTATACATGTCTGTAATGTTGATAATAACATCAAAGTGGTTGCCATGGTTACTCAATAATCAAACAGAAAGACACATCACCCAGTATTGTCAGTTGTGATGACATTCTAGAGTATTTATAGTTTTCTGACTTGACCCGTGACCCTTGACACACTATTGATAAAATATTGCATGGTAGTAATTCAAACTTATTTTTGTCATTATTAAAAATAAATATCACCAGACAGACAAATGGACAGTTTGACAAACGATACTGATGTGAACAGGTAAAACATTCCTCGTAACTAACTAACTAACTAACCAACCAACCAACCAACCAACCAACCAACCAACCAACCAACCATTACAAACCAAACAACCATTAATTACCAACCAACCATTACCAACCAACCAACCAACCAACCATTACAAACCAAACAACCATTAATTACCAACTAACCATTACCAACCAACCAACCAACCAACCAACCAACCAACCAACCAACCAACCAACAACAATAGAACAGTTCATTCAAGCAGTGTTACCCAGACAGTTTTAGTATATCAAAATCTACAGGACACATGCAATTCATTTTGAATGAATTCTATATAATTCTATATAATCTTTGAATTCATTTTTAATAACTTTATTACACAACTGTATAATCAGTGAATACAGTAACGTAAACAACAACAATAACAACAACAACAAAACAATTTTATATATAAATATAACTATCTATAAGTTTTATATCAATAAAATATATGTTTTAAAACTGCAATGTTGAGTTGAAGTAGTTGACCTTGAAATCTATATCTCAACAGACTGTCCATTTATGGTTCACACCTAACAAAGTTCACAAAACTATCAAAGTGCAAATCATTTACTGACTTTATCTTTTTAATCTGATAATGAAACTTTGAAGGTGAAACATCTCTGACTGTCTAGTACAGTAGTTAAATGCTGTAGTAGTTTAATGGATCTGTTTATCCATGACAAACACTTCAGTTTTGTACTTTGTAATGTATATATTTTATTATCCAGTAATCTAAAAGAGGAAATCTGAAGGTGAAATCTACATTGCCTCTTTTCTTCCACATGGACATACTTATAACATTGACAACTTTCATAAAATCAGCACTCATCAAAAAGAAAGATATTATAGAGAGTTAAAAAGAAAATTATACATTACATTTATCTAACCAAAAGTTTTATTATTTTTTGATAACTATTATAATAATAATAATCTTTATTTATACTGGATAGTTCTTTAAGCATTTAAACACTTGTCTCCCAAGAAGTCCAGTGGGGGCCATCCCTCATGAGTTCAGTGTTAATGCAGGAGGAAACCGGAGTACCCGGGGAAAACCTGCGTTGTTCGGTAGAGTCAAACTGAACGACACTCTTCTTACTTACAGCGGGGTAAATTTAATCGAACCCTGAATGGGGTTCGAACCCCGACTGCAGTGGTAAGAGGCAAGTGGTTTAACCACTTGGCCACCGACAACCCAATATTATTACTCTAGTTTATATATTTACTAGTTTGTTTTAGCACCAAAAACTTATTGCAGAAAATCCAATGAAGAAATGTAGTTTTCTTGATGGATGCAAAACAGATTCTATTCTTTATTCACAAGGACACATGTTATTGCTTAGATTACTGTTTTTCTAAGGAAAATATCACAAGAATCCTGCTACTACAAATGTATCAATCACTATACTGGAAGACATATACACCTGTGTGTTCTTTCCATAAAGGTAGGGGAAATATATTCAAGTCAAAACATTGTTATATTTCGTCTCTAGACAAGGAAAACAACAATTTTAAGAAATATTACACGCCCCTAAATGTTCTTCCTATCTCTATTTGATTATGTAACCAGAGTCACATGTGATGTCTTTCTAAGGGACACAACAGTTACACAAAAGACTACACTGTAAATAGTACTTACAAGTTTACATTGTAAAGTAGAAAGTCAATAAAGCAAACTGAGTTGTTTTCTCATTATATTCATTATCAAAAGCTTTGTTTTTAAATTAATTGATTGGAAAAAGTTTTACCGGTGTCTGATGGGTCTATTTATTAATTGATACTGTCTAGGGTATGTTTCTTTTCAAATGATACAATGTTGCATAATAACTGATAAACTGATACACGATTGTATTGTGTTTTTTTGCAATAGTGGGCACAGGTACTAGGTACGTATTCGTCAAGCCCCATTACATGGTCTAATAATTTAGTCATCCTAGATCGATCATGATAACTATATAGGAAACGAACAACAGGTCTCTATGTTTATACAAATTAGTTATAATATACAATGCACAGTTCCTCTATAGAGAGAGACTGTAATATCGATACAACATACTCACCACATTCATATTCACTTCAGGATCCAGATTTAGTTTTTTGACTTCCTGGAGTTCCTTCATTGCCTCCGGCCAACACTTTGAATAGTTCTTAGTGTAATAATCTTCAATTGCTCTAACATGATTACCATAGGAATACACACTGTTATAGAGACAGAGAGATATTAGTACGAAAGTCAACAGAACTTTATCCATGCTGTTAGCGATTCAACTATCAGCATTTACAGCAGGAACTGTGCAAGTCGACACAGATATACACAACTGTAAACCCCTGAAGTGCGATCAGGGAGGTTTGTGTACACATATATCCGGTAAGTTACCGGTGATAAATATAGGTCAGGTGACTAGCAAAATACGATGACCTTGAGACTATTCCATTATGTCATGTAGGATGGGCTAGGAGAATTGGGTTTGATTTCTTATCACAGGGGTCAGGCTTAGTTAGTTTTATTTATGAAAAAAAAATAAACAAACAAAACTACAACAATGAAGACATATAAACACTGACAAACGTGAACGACAGAGTAATTACATATCAATGATGTTTGTATACAACAAGAATTACACTATATTTTCCCCTATATATGAAATGGTCAAAACCATTTTATATACATGATGTAGCGTGAGTTTAGCTCGTTGTTGTTTATTTTTATTTGGTGTCACAATCATATCACCAGGAAAAGTTGACAAAAATGATATTAGGATGGCTCCATCTCCATCGTTACGATGATTGGAATTAATATGGTCATTGGTTTTCTTCATACCTGTTTATAACCAAATGATATTAATAAATGCAATCATACTAATTTGCCAATTCTTGTATTTCGGACAGTGAGTTATTGTCACTGGTCTTGTGATGCATGCATGGAAGGCACGTTGTGTGTTGAATCCTATATTCTCTAGCTCCCTCTGGTGGTAACAGTGTAAGTGAATATAATGTAAAGCTCGTAAAGCTACAACCCTTCCTCTGATTTACAATGATATCGCCATCTAGTGTTCATCTGTTTCATAGTTATCACGCCCCACATTCATGATATTACGCCATCTCGGTTGCATTTTATTTAGTATGTCTTTTGTTTTAGATGAACTTTTTTTTTCATTGTCTATGTCTCTCTTTATCACTTTATTTTGTCATTTATATTCACTAAGTGAGCAACATCATCGTAGCGCCCTCCATCTCGACTATCTTATGTTTACATGTTGTGAGAAGGATGGATGGATGGATTGATGGATGGATTGATGGGTGTGTGGATGTGTGGGTGGTGGGGTAGATGGATAGATGGATTGATATAAGGAAGGATTAATTGACTGATTGAGTTATTCATTCACTCATTCACTCACTCACTCACTCACTCACTCACTCACTCACTCACTCACTCACTCACCCACCCACCCACCCACCCACTCACTCACTCACTCACTCACTCACTCATTCATTCATTCATTCTTTCATTCTTTCATTTAATGAACCATTGGGACTACCTCCATTGTTGTTACCAGTACAGTAGTCACCAAGTCAGAAGGCCATCTAGAATGTAACTTTAATATATAGTTTGAGTATCTATACAACTTAGATACTGTAAATTGAGACTTGTCTCTCGTTGGTGTCCAGGTCCGTGCAAAGGTCACGTCTTCAACAAATTCCTTGCTATCATCTCAACTATTCGATGTTGTCACATAAGGCAGCACTTTCTTATCAGCCAAGATAGCAAACTTTCGATCACACCCATCACCACCAAGATGTCGAGACCACGCGTTTTCTTCGATATATCAATCGGTGGTAAAGCAACGGGGAGAGTTGTATTTGAGGTAAGATCAGTATTTTCAAATATTGAGAAGTTTAGGTTTCAAAACATTTTCCTAACTTTAAAGTCGAAAATTCACAAAGATTTCACGTGAATAGATTGACAGGGTTAATTTGTTTTAGACAAGACACTTTTCTGTTAAGGTGAATGTAACATTTAGAGTCAAAAAGTGCTCTGAAAGACAGTTTCTACCGAAGGTTTATGTTTCTGTGACATCATCACATTACGCATGATATCACAGGAGGATGGCGTCGCTGTAAATAGTTAGCGATCATAGTTACAGTCTTTTTACACCACACACACACTGCTGTAGATTAATTACCTCTTTACGGAATTTTCCGACTGATCAAGCGTGCTATTTCTGTCCTTGTCCTGTGATTGCCAATAAAACAATACCTTCTACCTTGCTGTTTTCACTTCCAAAAGTCGATCCACTGGGGATTGTAACAGTAACCATGGTAACTCATGCCCACGACTACTTTCAACACATTGGTTTTATTTATATGTGATGTCATTTCTTACTGACATTAGCTGTCTGCACCCAGACTGATACGTTTGTCATCAATCGGCTTGAACTGTACTCTTATCGATTCATTGTAAAGGGTATATAAAACTATAAAGCTGTCTAATTCTGATCACGAGGGATAATTTCATTGTTTGTTTGTTTGTTTGTTTGTTTATTTATTTATTTGTTTGTTTGTTTGTTTGTTTGTTTGCTTGTACAAGTTGGTTATATATATTAACGATTGAGTACAGTTACTGTTACATTATAACTTCCACAAATATATAACTGAAACAGATAAAAGTGTGGTGTAAACCTACCTACATCAGATGCACCCGCTGTTTTTGTATCAGTTGTGTTGTTGTTGTTGTTGTTGTTGTTGTTGTTGGGGTGTTGTTGTTTTTTTACCTTATATTGTCTTTACATGAAGTTTGTTCTTGGCTCACTTCATGTACATTCAAACGCAGTGGTGTTTTTTCGCGGGTTGTAACAAAAATATAAAGGCCAATGACAGCCTGTCAGTGGTTACCTTATATTGTGATGAAAACAGTGTCTCAAATCATATCTAAATAAAAAAAGTTGTACGCAGTTGAAAGTTATTCTCCGAGATTCCGGGCATACTTTAGGCAGTCTGGGTATATCTTTTACGACTATTTCATTTGCATGACGTAGAGTTAGTCCATAGTGTATCGAGGAGTACATACCACATATAGATAAGTATGTTAATAAAGATACTATAAGATTTACTTCTCATCCAGACAAATCCACTGTTGACCCCTGTTGACCCCTACCCGTGGTCATTTAGCTCTCTTTAAAGGCGTGTCATTTACTGCAAGTCTAAAAATATCAGGTTGTTAAAATCATAACGTCAGGTGTACCCTATAATTATCATCATCCCATTGTTATATGCAATATTGGGAAGTGCGTTTATTCTTATTGTTATTCTTATTCTTATTCTATAAAATCATTGCTTGCTGTGCTTTGGTGAATTTTATTCTTGTGATGTAATTTTCTCAATTATCAGAACATTGTGATATGCAGTTAATCTTCTGCATAATACATATTAACGGTGAGATATTTGTGATTTCAGTTGCGTCCTGATGTTGTACCAAGAACAGCAGGTGAGCGTTTATTGTGTGTGTGTGTGTGTGTGTGTGTGTGTGTGTGTGTGTGTGTGTGTATGTGTGTGTGTGTGTGTGTGTGTGTGAGTGTGTGTATGTATGTATGTATGTATGTATGTATGTATGTATGTATGTATGTATGTATGTATGTATGTATGTATGTATGTATGTATGTATGTATGTATGCGTGCATGTGTGCATGTATGGACGTGGTGGTGTCTCTGTCATCTGTAGGTATAAAAAAACCCATTCAACTCCAACAGTTTATTTTAATACAGAATACTGTATATAATCTTCTGTTGGATTCTCGACATCAGATAATAATAAATTATGGTAAATCAAGAAGTTTAGTTTTTTTACTTTATTCATCCAAAAGTTGTTCTGTTTGTCGACTCTAACATGATAGTAATCGATGTCAGAACAAATTGGTATGTCAAGAATCCTGGGTTGGATGATCGACAACTTTCTACCACCAAGTTATTTACCATTACATATACAATGTATCTCAATGACTTATACATCATAGGTCAATTGTCTGATGTTAGGGAACGTTACCATGGCAATCAACGTCGACGTCATCATTGTATGTCTTTGAAGGGTTATTACTTTCGTTAGTTATTTTCAAATTTATTGAACCGAGGACATTATCTTAACAAGTGTTACCTGTGCATTTCCTCGGACGTGGTTTGTGTGTATGACTATCAAGACATCAAGACATCGAGACATCGAGACGTCAAGGGGTGTTTTTGTAACTCGTCAACTATTAAACTTTTAAAAAAAATAAAATAAAAGCCGTACATTTGTTGTTTATCATATTTTTATAGTCACATGTTTATTTATTGCATAAAATTACCACTTTTACCTACAGATAAAATAAATTTATTACACATTTTTGTGATGTCCAGAGATTCAACAAATACCGGATATTACGTCACGGTGTGCATATCCGTTAATATGATAAACGCATCTTAAAATGTATGAATCCATCAATTTACGATCGACACTCAAGAAATATTTATCAAATTAATTAAGATATCGAATGTTTATTTTGTTTCAAAGATACATGGGGAATTCCTGTAACTAACACAACGACATTATTATAATTAATATTCAGTCAAATTATAAAATGTTGTCTACATTTTATGCCAGTCACCAAGTGTTCTTAAGCATTACCATCTTTTTTTTCTCTTTCACAGAAAACTTTCGAGTCATTTGTACGGGTGAGAAGGGTCTTACTTATAAGAACAGCACCTTTCATCGGATAATCCCTGAGTTTATGTGTCAGGGTGGTGATATCACCAAAGGTGACGGCACCGGTGGGCGTAGTATCTACGGACTGGAGTTTAATGACGAAAATTTTATCCTCAAACACGAAGGACCAGGTAATCATGTGAAAGGAAACATTGTCGAGTGACGATTTTGCAAATATAAATTTCATTTAACAAATTATCGGCTTACATTTAATTGTTACCTTGTTATACAAGTATAAATCATATTTAGAAGCCGTTATCACCAATAGTCATACATATAGCACATGTCTGGACTCAGCTCCAGACACAAAACAGTAACAACAACAAATCGATGGACGCGAGTAGTTGTACCACAGGAAATTTGGGTACCAGTGCTTCAGTTGCATAACTCTTTATCAATACACGGTAGCCAGTACTCGTTCGTTCGTTCTTTCGTTCGTTCGTTTCGTCCTTGTACTGGTACGATGTTTAATTATACTATAATTACTGATTACTGTATTATTTGCAGGTACCCTGTCAATGGCCAATGCTGGACCAAACACTAACAGTTCACAATTCTTCATCTGTACGGAAATGACGGATTGGTAAGATTCATCTTACTCTGTGAAAGTGTGTTAGGAAGTGAGTTATTCCTAAACCAGTATAAACATGGGTATATTATACTGTAACAAATTAGACTTTAATAAAGTAGATCAGAGTAAAAGCACTGGAATAGAGTAGTCTAAGATTATTTCATACAGTATAATAATGAAAGTGGTCATATGGATGTCAAATTGATAGTAGTTTTGGATTTGTCCTATTCTAGTTCACATAGAAGCGATGAGTCCAGAGAGCCTTATGTAACAGACTAGTTTTCATTAATTTTAATTTCAGTGTAATGTAAAGACTTGAATGCTATATACAATTTTGATAAGGCAACTTGAATAACACACACACACACACATATATATATATATATATATATATATATATATATATATATATATATATATATATATATATATATATATATATATATATATATATATATATATATATATATATATATATATAATATATATATCCCAGAGAGTTGGGCATCGATCTGGTTTGGCAATATCATTCACTACTATGTGGATCCATCAGTCTCAAGTCTAGTTTCGAACTCCAATTATGTTATAGCACTTGGTATAGGCTGCCCACTCGTCCTGGGGTTTTGACATCCATGTATGCCAACCTTTATACAGGTGGTAACACGTCAGATCACTGTATTTTCTAAAGTAATCTGAGGTAAAACATATTCTCATCATCGGTTTTCAAGCCACAACTTACATGAATTATTATTTGTTCCAATAGGTTAGATGACGCCCATGTAGTATTTGGCAAAGTTGTCGATGGAATGAACGTAGTCCGGAAAATGGAAGCACAGGGAACTGAAGATGGGGAAGTAACTGCTGTCGTAAAAATTGACAATTGTGGCCAACTGAAATAACCCTTTTTAGTATTTAGATCGAGAATGCGTAATCTAACCCGGTTCAATTCCAAGTTGTGTTCATGTTGTTTTACACCGACAAGCTAGTAATTCTTAATTCCAGTTTGGATCCTGATATTGTTATTTTGTTGTGATATTTATTTCAACTTAAACACATATTTAAACACGAACATAATCGATAACATATATGAACATGCGAGTTGCTAGTGGAATAGCCATATTATACGTGTGTTCACCTCTTTGCCGTTCACCAACCCATTTTGAGAACTTCGTTTTCTTCGAGTAATATTAATAAGCTTATAATATTGTATTGACCGTAGTAAAAGCAGTTTTCGATGGATCATATAGTAATCTAATGGGACTTTTCTGAAATAAATTACCTGTGTCACACATATCCCGGTTTTGCTGTCTCATTTAACTTAAACTTATCTATAGTAATTTTTTTTGTTCGAAGATTTGTTTTTCTTTATTTTCCTTGTGATACTGCGGACCGACAGGTTTGGTCGAGCGGCCACCCTATTCTGTAATGGCGCCATCTATCGGTGTATAGTGTTTCTTGACAACTTGCAATACTATACCCTTTAGTCTTGTCTATGCTCCGAAAACATGTAAATGTCTATCAACGGTCACATACATACCTACCTACCTACCTACCTACCTACCTACCTACCTACCCACCCACCTACCTACCTACCTACCTACCTACCTACCTACCTACCTACCTACACAAACATATACATACATACATACATACATACATACATACATACATACATACATACATACATACATACATACATACATACATACATACACACATACATACATACATACATACATACATACATACATACATGAACAAAGTAATAGTGTTTTATACATCCGCCATTTGTAAAAGAGTGAACATTTGCATCCCTTGTAACAGATCTTGACTGATTATTTGTACATGGAAGCCGAATAATACAGGTCATGCAGGTAGAATTTGTGTATCACGTTGTTTATGTATGTTTATGTTTGTGTGTGTTGATGTGGCTTTGTTTCTGACCAGATTATTTGTTGTAAACCGAAAATAGCCCCCCCCCCACCTCGATTCTTAGATTCTTATATGTTCTCATATAGTCATATCGTCTGACGATATGGTGAATAAATGCCATTTTGATAAATTTTTGCACATAGTAATTATTACCGAGGCGATGGTCATAATAATCTCGTGACATAGTTTATGTCGATACAAAACATCGTGTACACATGTACAACAAATCAGAATTAAGTAACGAATGTTTACGTACTTGTTTTTCCAAATATAATGTCAACATCATCATTTTACAAATACTTTTTGATTGAAATTGTGTTATTTGGCAAAATTAGCAAACTGTCTATAAATCAGCAAATCGATCGATCGATAGATCACGACTACCATCATGCTTCTTTTGACTATTTATCATTGTTTATTGAACAATCTCAAGAACTACTGTTAGATATTTAAATGGCGGGTGTGATTTCTATAATCCCTTAGATTTGTTGTCACCTTTTCGCTATAATATTTTGTCCCTGTATTTCGATGTACACCAGATCTTTAGTAAAAGTTGTGCATGCAAGCCCACCCCCCTTCTTGTCAATGGTATCACCCAACTTTGCAATCGCTCGACGCCCCACTACTCACCACAACTTTGAAGTTCTTGTTCAGACGACACCTTCCACTGTCCGATGTGAATTACGCCGTGGATTTGCAGGTGGAACGGAGTCGCTTTCGAAAGTTTACACAATATTACAAGTATATCTACTCAATCAGTGATATTATGACTAACCGATAATTTGGGAGTGACCCGATTTGAAACTTCAAGTGTAACTTCATTGGTATTTCGGACGAAAGCGGCGAGCAACATGATTTAGTGTGCAGAGATTGCAAATACATGTTATTACATCGCCATTCATTGATTCGATCGCTCGCTGCACGACAACGTTCGTTGGTGGAGGGTCGACCCGCGGGTCTATATGGTCAGCCAATTCGGAGTTATAAATCTTCATTGTCATCAAAGTTCATAATGTAATTGTTACCCAGGTACGTTCCTTGTTTCTTTTTTCACCACCAGCTTGTTTTAGGGTGATTGACGTTGTGTGAAGGGTAAATCACGTTACAAACGTGAACCAGCCCCTTGCTAGTCGCGTGTGTGATCGATGTAATTCGTCCAGCAACGAGATCGCTGATCTGGGTCACATCAATGATCTATGAACATGTGGCGTTGCAAACGATTTAATGGCTACAAGTTAGAAATGTAGGCATCAGTGTTTGTATTTACAAGATATAATTTGATTTGCTGTCGTAAATTCCGACATATACTTGACACCTGTGATAGTGCGTAACTTCGGCTTTTTAATTTTGTGTACTTTGAACCGAATCAAACGTTATCTTATTTGGGTGTTAGATTTGAGTTATTGGGCCATTGCTTCATTTAGAAGTACATTGACATCACAGTCAAAAATGAAACCATATTTTGTCAATGTGTATTAAGAATTTCGGAGTCATGAAATTAAAAGCAATAACAAAAACAAACTGGGAACAACATTTGTAAATATTGTAGTTGTATGGAACATTTCTTTCACAGTCAAGCGTACTGCACTGGAATCATTTCCAACAAGACGTTCGATTTTAATATTTTTTGTGTGAATTCATCCCTAACTTTGGTTATAAAGATCTGAGTTGTTTCTCTGAATGTTTTGGAGCAATTATGTATTTTAAGATACTGTGCTTTGAAACAGCTGATCAAACTAATAAATTAGGTTTTCAAATTGTGAGAATCTTGAACTTTTTAAAAGGTGTAACCCAACAGTTTAGTACTCAAGATTTTATCTTGTAAAGAGGTAGAACTCATAAACTACATAAATGTAGAATATTAAATGAACTACAGTGCCTTTGTATTACACTGTCTGAATTCACACTTTTATGGTCATTGCCATGTTATTCAAGGTAAAATATATATATCGTGGAATGTGGGTGGAAAGATTGAATTTTGTTTATCTCAAGAAATTAGTACCATTTTCATTTGTATTGAAATCATGGCTGGACATAATCTCCCATGTAAATGTTGGTTGATCTTCCCCATGGACACTTCTACTTTTATAGTATGACCAAACTATCCCAAACTTTTAACACCTCAGTAATTGTACATTATTAAATGACTTGTCTACTAAGAACCAGACAGCCTGTACTACACAGATGCAAATACACCTGTACATAGGTAATAAATACTAACAGTTTGTTAGAATAATTGTGCTGTGTAATAATGTCTATATTTGACCAGGTTGGCTTCTGTATGTTAGCTTGGTTCTAAAACTTGTTCTGCAAAATTTGTATTTCTCTGCAACAGTGTGAAAATAATATTGAGAAGTTGTATATGTAATCTTGACAGTACAGTCTTCTTGCCTCACACTATATTAGTTTATTCATCAATATTACAAATTCACTCTTAAATTCAGTTTTCAGTAAGTAGAATGCTGCGAGTACCTTTTAAATATGTAGCAAAGATTGTCCCCCCAAAAAACAACAACAAAACAAAACAAAAAAAACAACAACAAAAAACAAAAAACAAAAACATAAAGTAAGCTTGTGTTCCATTAACTAAGCAAAACTTGGCACAGATATGAAAATCTAAGTCACAGTGGTACAGCTTTATTGTACAATATAGTAGGAAATAGTACCAGGTGTACATGTCAATACAAATATGGTATTAGATTCTCTCTTCAGTCCAAGGGGCACAAATTAGTCTGTGAGGTAAGCTGTGACAGGATACCTTCACACATTGGTCACTCTTGTGAGGATGGAGTGACACTACATATTTTACAGTCTTTAGCACAAATGTAACTGTAATATTTTCACACTGAATTCTTAGTTTGTCAAAATATGCAATGTTCACACTCTGTTTCAGTTTATTCACAATATCAACCATTATTATTGGTTTCACCTATGATTATCCCTTGATAAAAAGGAGTATAGCTGAGTCACCAATCCAGCACATAAAGTAGAGAACTGGTAGAGGCAAACTTGATACTGATCTGGCAAGTAAATAAAGTAGAGAACTGGTAGAGGCGGCAATTAAAGTAGAGAACTGGTAGAGGTAAACTTGATACTGATTCAGCAATTAAAGTAGAGAACTGGTAGAGGCAAACTTGATACTGATCCGGTATCCAGCAAGTAAAGTAGAGGCATACTTGGTAAAGTGAAAGTACATTACCTGGTAGGTTAGGAATTTATTGAAGTATTTAAATCATGCTGGTACCGTGTTTCATAATTTCACAGTTTTTCAATGTATGTTCAAACACGTTTACACAGAGTATATTGTGATTGGATTGCCTTCAAGGGATACACCTTGTCTTTTGTTATGTGTTGATGGATGTACCATTGACAAAAACAAACACTGTCTTCAAAGTTGAAGCTCACATTTCAAGGTGTGTTTATATCACTTGTCATAATAACAGTCTGTATTTTTACAATTCATTGGGTTCTCTGGTTCACTATTTTTGAAGTTTATTCTCTGCCTCTGACGTCAAAAAAGATCAAGTTTTTTGTGCTGAATAATTATAGAACTATTGTAAATGTTGTGACGTCATTGTGGACTGCCGTCTTTACTTACATTTACCATTGTTATTTGTTTAGACATTCTGATAAAACAACTGTTCTAGATTACTTAGTCTTTGAAGGCCAAGAGACAACAAGGTGAGATTTTCAACAATTGCTTTGAAAGTAGACTTGAGTCATACATCAACAATGGCAGATTCACTGTCATGTGTCTGTGTTTTGTTGTGAAAGTCTGTGAAAGTCAACTAGACTCATTGAGGTGATACCTTTGGGAGATACCAATGATTTTAATTACATTTATCACAGCAATGGCTACAAAGCAAAACTCATAAAAAGGGTTATGTGGTCAGGACAATAAATACAAGTGATTTGTAAGACAGTACCATTGGGAATAATTAGTTGATGGATGCTACCAAAGCCTTTCCCATGTTTTGTACTAAATTCTATAAACTTCTAGATCCTATGCAATTAAAAAGAAATAGCACAAGAAAATTAATACCATGTGTATACTAAAGAATATATCTCATTTGAAATGTCTGAAATCTATTCTGTACTTTTTCCTCTACAAAATTAAATTAATTTAAAATTCTGGTAAATTCAAAATAGTTGTAAATTCATTTATTTTCTTAACAACATAGGTTGTTAAAACCTGATTCAAACAAAGCAGTTATTCTGGAACCATGAAGTGTCAAGACAGGCGTCACTCAAATTGGATTTCACTAGCAATGTTTTGTCTAGGTATGTCATTCTACAGCTCTCAATTCAGAAATTGTGAATTTTTACCAAATTCCCGGTCTCTGAGTCTTTTCAAAAGGGATTCTAAAAAACATTCGGAATAGAAAGATAAGTTTTCCACTTTAATTAGGCTACAACTCTGCAGAATTATGTCATTATTTTAATCAAGCAACTGTGTATGGTAACTGTAACATTGCCAACTAAAAATAGACTTGGATGAAAGTGTTCACCAGCACATAGATACAGGGCTATGTAGTACCCAAGCTGAAGTGGGACAAGGTCAAAGGTCGTTGATTATATTGTAATGGCTTACTATCATACCATTTTGACATGGTGAGTATCTGTTGATCCTTGCCATGTATGGTATTTGTGAATTAGGTTAGAGTAAATATCCTTTATTACTATAGATTAGCTATAGGATTGTGTGAAGTATTGGTGTGCATCTTATGGATGGAAGGTACATGACTTAGGCATAGTTGCAGAATCTGTGTAGGTATGTCCATATGTATTTACAACCATGTACTTGTAATGTATTGTAACAGGCAGATAGTTTCTAAGCTTTAAAGGCTCACTTTGAAAAAAGGATTAAACAGTAGGTGTGAAAAATAGTAATCTGACAAAATTACAGAAAAAGTTGGCCTAGAACTAACTCCACTAACTAAAGTTGTTGCACTTCATCTTTGTCCTTTGGGGTGTTTTTTGCAAACCCCATAAGAAAATAAGTAAAATGAAAAATGTTCAGTAACACAAAATAAAATATGTAAAAAAAGAATTGCAAATAAAAACAAAGCTTCAATTATTTCGGCTAGCCCAGAACTACCGACTAATCCTGTGTAATCCTTACAGCGCCACTGATAAGAATAACTCTAATGTGAGAACCTGGGATTGATACCCTGGCTTTTAAGAAAATTATATTTATTTGTTTATCTTCTTTTTTAGATGCCAATGTTTGTTATTTAGAATGTACATATGTAATATATGCTGTTGTTCACAGTTGGATGCCCAGATGAACAAGATGTTTTAGATTACAACATAGACTGTCGACAGTTGTTTGTGCCTTTTTGCTACATTTTATCTAAAACTAAAGTCGTTGCCTCGCTCCGATCCAGAGCAATACGATAACCACGTACTGATCAGTGAGTGCCAGAGGCACGAGTGACAGCCGTGCGCGCCTTTGGCACTCACAGTTCGTGCCTTCGGCAATCGCATTTCCTATCAGTACAGTACGCATTAGTATCCAGTGCTACGGAGCGAGGTGACAAAAAAGCAAAAAAGGCACAAACGACTGTCGACAGTCTAATTACAACAGTGCAGGGTAAAAATGTAGGTCAAGCTATAAACATGGCATGAGAGGTCAAAGTCAATATTTGTATGGTTACTATGTCAGACTTTGATAGACATAATCTATACTGAGTTTATTTATGAATTTATAGATACCTGCTTTCACTACTTTTTTTTTCTTTTCTGACATACAGTGCAGTATAGCCAACTGACATACAGTGCAGTATAGCCTACTGACATAGAGTGCAGTATAGCCAACTGACATACAGTGCAGTATAGCCAACTGACATACAGACTTTACAGTGCAGTATAGCCAACTGACATAGAATGCAGTATAGCCAACTGACATAGAGTGCAGTATAGCCAACTGACATAGAGTGCAGTATAGCCAACTGACATACAGTGCAGTATAGCCAACTGACATACAGTGTAGTATAGCCAACTGACATAGAGTGCAGTATAGCCAACTGACATAGAGTGCAGTATAGCCAACTGACATACAGTGCAGTATAGCCAACTGACATACAGTGTAGTATAGCCAACTGACATACAGTGTAGTATAGCCAACTGACATAGAGTGCAGTATAGCCAACTGACATACAGTGTAGTATAGCCAACTGACATAGAGTGCAGTATAGCCAACTGACATACAGTGTAGTATAGCCAACTGACATAGAATGCAGTATAGCCAACTGACATAGAGTGCAGTATAGCCAACTGACATAGAGTGCAGTATAGCCAACTGACATAGAGTGCAGTATAGCCAAATGACAATGTAGTTCTGTGTATGCTAAATATATCCAACAGAAGCTATGTGAAAGAAACAAGTTGTCATGTACTGTACGTGCGTGGATGAATAACATTTAGGTTTTAAATAAATTGTAAATGTCGTAATTTAACTGGATGAGCAGATTAGGTAGAGTATTAAAACTCAGTCCTTTGTCATAAGGTGAATGCTAAGATGCTTATCTGGATATACCAACATACCTGAATAGAATTGTGCCCTAATCATTAAATGCCATTTTGATGTGACCTTTGACCCGGTGTGTTGACTTAAGTCTTTTTAGACTGCAGGTATTAAAAGTTAATGTCAATAAAAATAGGCTTATATACACCCCTATACTGACACCATTATTTATTTTGAGCTTAGTTCACCAGTTACATGCAGACTGGGAGATTTGTTTTTGAAGATGATCATTACATGTATGTAGGCCACACAACTCTGGATATCCTACTCATGGCAGAGTAGTAAGAATGAAATAAGGCCAACGTTGAAACTAGGCCAACATATATTGTAGTGCTTGTGCTAAGGTGTCTGAACTTTGGTAACACTAACAGAAAGGCCCAGCAGAAAGGGGAGATCAGGTAAACTTGCATATTTTCCAGTAGAGTGTAGGGTATGTTTGTTTGTATCGGGAACCCACAGTAAAATGACTGGGGAGCCCAGGTAGACCTACTTACCACTCTGAGCAAAAACACAGGTAGGGAACTCTGGTAAAATGACTGAGGGACCCAGATAGATTTTACCTACTTACCATCCTTAAAATGAGTACAATGATATTAATGAAAGTTCAGTTTCAAATTCAATACAATTATGCTGTTAGCTTTTATATTTTCACTCGTTACATTTTAGCACATTTACATGAAGTGAATTTTGTATGAAAATTTATAAGATCAAAATGGAATCACTTTCACCAGTAAATACTTATTAGTACACACGATATCATCACAAAACCATACATTTTGAACCCAAATATTTAAGGGAGATAGAAATGTGTGGTTTTGTAGCGATGTTAGAGACACTATCTCAGAGTAAAAAGTAGGAGTCTAGAGGTAAAGTGTGAAATAGGTGTGAAATACATTTAGCTTACAAAACTGCATATCTTCAAGTACCTGGTAGCTGCTAAGTATGTGTGAAGTCAATCAAAATTTGCTGTCAAAGTTCTCTAATTGTTCCTCTGCTAAAGTAAATTGGTGTGTCATTCCAGTATAACAATAATTATTGATTGGTCATGTGAAGCTATTTACAAGAACAAACTTGTCATCATTTCTTCCTCATTCTTGCCCCATGGCATACTGCATACTGGTTTGACAGAATTTTCTGGTCAAATAATATTTTCAAGCCAGATAGTCAAGTCTCTGGACTACTATTTGTGGCAGTCAGATATTATCCTGTGCCAAGTATTTAGTGTATGGCTGTTTTTGGATATTTCCTTCAGTAATGATTTTGCAGAGTTTACCAGGAGTAACACTGGAAGTCTGCAGACATTTAGATAAGTCATATGGGGTATATTTTCCCTGCTATTTATACGACCTCAAAACATAAGACATTTTGTAGTTAATTGGCCTAAATTTGGGTGGGATTTAGTTTCTAAAAAGGGGAGATTTTTCAAAGATTTCATGGGTTAACCTGGGGACTCACTGGGTATAGTTTGGGGAAAGTATATTCTGTACTCTTGCAATTTCGTAGCTGACTTCTCTACTCGCACTGACCTGGCAAGCTACACTGGTTAGCCCATCTGTCTGACTTCTCTACTCGCACTGACCTAGCAAGCTACACTGGTTAGCCCGTCTGTCTGGTTTGGTAAATGTGACAGTGTTAGATGCTATACCAATTGTGAGTAGTATAGCAATAAACTGGGCTTTGTAAATACAAAACTAGACCTCCATCCCTGACGTACCAAACTGTTGTCTTGTACAACTACTCTTAGTTGAAAATAAATCTGACCATTAGTCTAACTCTAAGATATACTTACTACTGTGTGTTCTGCTTGTTAAGTAGCATTGTGCACTTGTGTGCACCTGATCACTCCATAACTTACTCAAGTCATTGGATCTAGTTTGACTAGCATGCACGGGGTTAGAGTGAAACGCATTTATCAAGTTGGTGAGGATCAGATGGAACTTTAAAAGTACAGTGTGTTTAGGCCAACCCCCCAAAATATATGTTGGTGCAATTACCTGACCTTACCTAATTTTTACCTAAACTAAACTGTTTATCTATCAATCAATTAAATAATCAAAAACATTTATAAAGTGCCTGAGTAATGTTCAAAGATGATAAAAAGTAACCAAGTACGTAGTGTTGCACTGCAAAAAAGATGAGTTTTAAATGTCTTTCTTGAATTTATCAAGAGTAGGAGCATGACAAAGTTCTACTTGCAGACTGTTCAATATTTAGTGGGGCATCAAATGAGAATGTGCATTCACATACATTATATGATTTCAGTTACATGTACATTGAGTTGAAATTATTTTGAGGAAATATTTCAAAAATGGGAAGAAAAGGAGAACTTTTAATAGAATAAGTACCAACAATGCCATAATTTCCCTGAAATAAAACTAAAAAATAATTTCAATTCTACCTATTTTTGAAAAGTATATACAGACATGACAACCACACAATTTATTTTGCTTAGTCTTATGATTTCAAGGTTTATTTGTATATACTGTGTGTTCACTCTTTATAGGGGAGAGGTGAAAGCTGTAAAATGTGTGTCAGTAGCATAAAAAATGTCCACAAATTTTTACATTTTATTGTTACGTATGTAGAAATCTCATTTAGTCAGGGTTAATTTCTGTTCAAATGTAGATGTCAGGAAACCTTTGTAGTAGGGGGTGTGCCATTGTTGATTAGTAAGTTGGATTAGTTTTGTGACTTATATGTGTGTTGTACATTTTAATTTGATTGTTAAATGTACTAGACCCTCCACCACTCCTGGTCAACTCTGGGTGGAGGGTCTATGACTAGACTTAGGAGTTTGATAGAAGAACAAGTTTTACATCTGGTACCCTGGAATCCATGCGGATTGGGATTTTACGTTTTGCTTTGCAATCACTAAAAACATGGACCCAACACTTCTAGGGTCTATCATTTTATTATTTACTGACTTTAGGGGTATATCATGTATGATAGCCATTCCTAAGAATTTTGCATTCCAACAATTGTTGTGTGTATGACCAAAAATGTAAAGGCTTTGGTCTTATGGAAGGAAAGCATTCAGTTTATATCTGAGGTTTGTGTCTGTTTTGTTTTATCAGTCTTTTGTACTCGTTTCAAACTCGTGCAGTGAGTGTCGTAACTGCTGTACAGGCATTTTCTTTCAATTATTTGAGAATTATATTTCTATTGGGTCTTTGTTCTCAGCATGTTCTATTTCTGAATTACAAGGTTTCCATTTGTGTGTATTTCTTTGTTCTTTTATATCATTACCATTTCACACTTCAGTGTATGTACTTTCTTGAAAAAGCTGACACGAGATAGTTTTGGTCTGTGTTTGTCACTGTGTTATGACAAAATAATAATAATCATCTTTATTTATACTTGATAGTTCTTTAAGTATATAAACACTTATCTCCCAAGAAACCCAGTGAGGGCCATCCCTCATGGGTTCAGTGTTAATGCAGAAGGAAACTGGAGTACCTGGGGAAATCCTGTGTTGTCCAGTAGAGTCAAACTGAATGACACTCTATCTTACTTACAGCATGGTAAATGTAATCAAACCTTGAATGAGTTCGAACCCCAACCGACCGCAGTGATAAGAGGCAAGTACTTTAACCACTCTGCCACTGACAACCCTCAAAATATCAAAAGAGTAAAACTTTTTCTCTGAACATTTTTTACAGTCGGTGACAGTCAAGCATTGATAAGTCAAACTTGTTACAAACAGGGAGAATATAGAAATGAAATGGCATTGATAACACTTGACTCAGCATGAGACTTGTATTACATTTCATGGTTTAATAACAGCAGTAGTCTCTTTATGTGCACATGAAATGCAATGCAGAGGAACTTCAAATTTGTTTGTGAAAGTGAACTGTTATGTCAAGACATGCTGTGCTAAGTGTTATTAATTCCATTTCATCTGTTTATATTCTGTTTGTAATAAGTTTCACTCATTAATGCTTACATGCCACTGACTGTAGTTATGTTGTGCGATGTATACATGTACATTGTAAACATCAATGATTGACATTGTCAGACCATACCAGTGTCTGGGACCAGTATTTCCTTTATGTCTATTAGTATGACAACATGTCATTTTCACACTCAACAATTTGTGATGGATGACACACCAAAATTTGGTGTTTCCCATAGTTCTTACAAAAACCTAATTTATGTCATTTTGACCCACAACAAAAAGATGCCTCTTTTTAAACTAGCCATATGGATCATGATGAGGCGTGTATTTTGAATTTTGATATAAACAGTGTTTTCTTTACTTTCTACTTGAAAAATCAATGTAAAACAACATATGCCAAGTCCTTGTTTGTAACTAAATAAATTGCAAAAGATTAATGTGTAAAATGTTTGTTATTGTATGTACATGAAAAAACTTTTTACACTTTTTTAAAAGCTTTTTGCTATGTATTGAGATACAAACGCAGACTTGATCAGTGTTGATTCACATTGACATTTCAAGTAGGAAGCCGTGATAAAATTGTTTTATAAATAAAAAAACAAAAATAAATGCCCAATCTTTATCCATATGTCCACTTTTAGAGGATGGGAACACTTTACTGTATGTTTATCTGAATGTTAGTTCATCTTGTCTAGTTTGTACTTTGTATCTCTGTGAAATTGCTCCACACTTTCTTTGTGAAAAGTAGTACACAGCCTTGAAATTACAAAATAAGTTATCTGGACTGCCAAATGTATAAGTCTGTTAAACCAATGGAAATCAGTAGAAACTTGTAACTGAAAAAAGGTCACTTGGCTAAATGTGATTATCCAAGGGTAGAAGTTGAACTTACACACCAATTGCATTTGAACAAAAAGACCCATGGTGCCAATATGGGTACAAAGATTGTTACTAGAATAAAAACAATCTGATGTGTGGGTAATTAGGTACTTTTGTCATTCACTACAATTTACTTTTGTATGTTTATTTCTAAAGAAGTTATTTACTACATTCACATGACATTGTGGATAACAACAGCTATTGCATACCAGTATATACACACATTCTGATTTCATAACCTACACAGTACAACGTTGTTGTTTGTGTACATCTCATCACATAACTGTATACATGTATGGTGTTATTGTTGACCTAACCAGAGTGTTTTGGAGGGAAATCCCAGTAGCAAAGTGAGGAAATGAGGTAAAGTTTCCAAAGTTGTACCGTAAATTTGGTGTAGAACTTCAGTAAATGTAAAATATCTATGTTTTGCTGACCTCATGATGCTGTAAGTTTTATAAGGTAGAGAACACCAGTAATAGAGTGAGGAAATCATGTAATTTTATATACCTATGTTTTGCCACATAAATTTGGTACGAAAAGCTGTTAAAATATTTGTCAATTTAAATTTTGCGTAACAGCAATTTTGTCCAAGAGTGGGAGACACAAGTGTTGGGAAATCATGTAAAACTCTTTAAATTGTGCCATAAAGTTGGTGTGTAACTCCATCACAATATCTTGGCAACTTAGGTAGATCTTTGTTAACGTAACAATGTCCGAGTAACAGAGTGGGGAAGTCAAAACTAAGATTTCTCAATGCTGTATTATAAATTTTTATGTGGAAGTCTGGTAATAGTCTGGATGTCAACGTGGTCTCTAAAGAGAGAGAGAGAGAGAGCTGAAAGATTCCATGAAGGGTGGCCCTAGGGTAGACTGCAGGTAAAATGTCTGGGCCAAGGAAGTAGATAGTAGATGTTACCAACTTTTATGACCCCCAATTCAAAAGTCTGCAAAAAACCCCCCAGTTTTATTGTTTGATAGGGTGAGACTCAATAGGGGCACCATCAGTAGATGGGCAGAGGCACAGGTGCTTGTAGTCTAGTCCCTTTATGGAATTGTTACAATTTACACCTCCACTCACCACATTGGTGGTTTATAGACCATGTTGGCAACCACACTAAGGTGCTTGTGAAGTTGCTATTATACATTGTATTATAGAGAACTATACCGTGAGACTGTCAGGCCAAACATGTAGCTACTTCATCCTCACGTCATAGCTCAGCCTAATGGCCTTACATGTATAGTTCTCTATCCTCACTCTGTAGCTCGCTGTTCAGCCAAATGGTCTCACTCACACAGATCTCTATCCTCACTCCGTAGCTCGCTGTTCAGCCAAATGGCCTCACTCACACAGATCTCTATCCTCACTCCGTAGCTCGCTGTTCAGCCAAATGGCCTCACTCACACAGATCTCTATCCTCACTCCGTAGCTCGCTGTTCAGCCAAATGGCCTCACTCACACAGATCTCTATCCTCACTCCGTAGCTCGCTGTTCAGCCAAATGGCCTCACTCACACAGATCTCTATCATCACTCCGTAGCTCGCTGTTCAGTCTAATGGTCTCACTCACACAGATCTCTATCCTCACTTCATAGCTCGCTGCCTAGAATCCAGGCGATCAGTGAGGATTTTGAATTTTGATATCTCCTCTCTAATTCCAAACTCCCATCTGCATGGATTCCAGGCTGTTACAGGAATGATATACAGTGGAAAATGAAGTGTATGAAATGATTAAATCAATCAATGACCTTGCTAGTTATATGATACTTACTAAAAATTAATTTACCACACACATACAGATGAGGTTATTATAGGTACTCACTTTACATTATGTCTATTTTTATCTAGCAACTATACAACTTGTAAGTCCTAGGATCAGCTATACTTGTACATGTGCATGCAACCACAAAGGGTTCATTGAAGCATGGAAAATTGGCCACAGTCCATATAATAGTGTAATAGATCATGAAATTGTAATTATACTGTCCTTCAGTTGGAGAGATTGAGAACACAATACATGTACTAAGGAAATAGATAACCTTGCTATCTACTAAAATGGTGCTGTTTAGTTAAAATTTGATCATTTAGAAAGAGAGAGGTACCAGGTCGTCTGGAGACTTGGCTATTTGGTTTGACAATTGGTATGGTGGTCTATCTGGCTAGACAATTGGTATGTTGGTCTATCTGGCTAGACAATTGACATGTTGGTCTATCTGGCTAGACAATTGGTATGTTGGTCTATTTGGTTAGACAGTTGGTATATTGGTCTATCTGGCTTGATGTTGGTATGTTGGTCTATCTGGCTTGACAATTGGTATGTTTAGTCTATCTGGCCAGACAATTGGTATGTTGGTCTATTTGGCTAGGCAATTGGTATGTTGGTCTATCTGGCTTGACAATTGGTATGTTAGTCTATCTGGCTAGACAATTGGTATGTTGGTCTATTTGGCTAGGTAATTGGTATGTTGGTCTATCTGGGTTGACAATTGGTATGTTGGTCTATCTGACTTGATGTTGGTATGTTGGTCTATCTGGCTAGACAATTGGTATGTTTGTCTATCTGACTTGATGTTGGTATGTTGGTCTATCTGGCTTGATGTTGGTCTATCTGGCTAGACAATTGATATGTTGGTCTATCTGGCTTGACAATTGGTATGTTAGTCTATCTGGGTTGACAATTGGTATGTTGGTCTATCTGGATAGACAATTGGTATGTTGGTCTATCTGGGTTGACAATTGGTATGTTGGTCTATCTGGATAGACAATTGGTATGTTGGTCTATCTGGATAGACAATTGGTATGTTGGTCTATCTGGGTTGACAATTGGTATGTTGGTCTATCTGGATAGACAATTGGTATGTTAGTCTATCTGGGTTGACAATTGGTATGTTGGTCTATCTGGATAGACAATTGGTATGTTGGTCTATCTGGGTTGACAATTGGTATGTTGGTCTATCTGGATAGACAATTGGTATGTTGGTCTATCTGGGTTGACAATTGGTATGTTGGTCTATCTGGGTTGACAATTGGTATGTTGGTCTATCTGGGTTGACAATTGGTATGTTGGTCTATCTGGGTTGACAATTGGTATGTTGGTCTATCTGGGTTGACAATTGACATGTTGGTCTATCTGGGTTGACAATTGGTATGTTGGTCTATCTGGATAGACAATTGGTATGTTGGTCTATCTGGGTTGACAATTGGTATGTTGGTCTATCTGGATAGACAATTGGTATGTTGGTCTATCTGGGTTGACAATTGGTATGTTGGTCTATCTGGGTTGACAATTGGTATGTTGGTCTATCTGGGTTGACAATTGACATGTTAGTCTATCTGGGTTGACAATTGGTATGTTGGTCTATCTGGATAGACAATTGGTATGTTGGTCTATCTGGGTTGACAATTGGTATGTTGGTCTATCTGGATAGACAATTGGTATGTTGGTCTATCTGGGTTGACAATTGGTATGTTGGTCTATCTGGGTTGACAATTGGTATGTTGGTCTATCTGGATAGACAATTGGTATGTTGGTCTATCTGGGTTGACAATTGGTATGTTGGTCTATCTGGATAGACAATTGGTATGTTGGTCTATCTGGGTTGACAATTGGTATGTTGGTCTATCTGGGTTGACAATTGGTATGTTGGTCTATCTGGGTTGACAATTGGTATGTTGGTCTATCTGGGTTGACAATTGGTATGTTGGTCTATCTGGGTTGACAATTGGTATGTTGGTCTATCTGGGTTGACAATTGGTATGTTGGTCTATCTGGGTTGACAATTGGTATGTTGGTCTATCTGGGTTGACAATTGGTATGTTGGTCTATCTGGGTTGACAATTGGTATGTTGGTCTATCTGGGTTGACAATTGGTATGTTGGTCTATCTGGGTTGACAATTGGTATGTTGGTCTATCTGGGTTGACAATTGGTATGTTGGTCTATCTGGGTTGACAATTGGTATGTTGGTCTATCTGGGTTGACAATTGGTATGTTGGTCTATCTGGCTAGACAATTGATATGGTGGTCTATCTGGTTTGACAATTGGTATGTTGGTCTATCTGGCTAGACAATTGGTATGTTGGTCTATCTGGCTAGGTAATTGGTATGTTGGTCTATCTGGCTAGACAATTGGTATGTTGGTCTATCTGGCTAGGTAATTGGTATGTTGGTCTATCTGGCTAGGCAATTGGTATGTTGTTCTATCTGGTTTGACAATTGGTATGTTGGTCTATCTGGCTAGACAATTGGTATGTTGGTCTATTTGGCCTGACAATTGGTATGTCAGCTTGGTCTATCTGGCTTGACAATTGGTATGTCAGCTTGGTCTATCTGGCTTGATGTTGGTCTATCTGGCTAGACAATTGGTATGTTGGGTCTATCTGGCTAGACAATTGGTATGTTGGGGTTTCTGGCTTAGTAACGTTGGTCTAGTCTGTATGTTGAGTAAAATAACAAAGTCTCTGTGTTAGAGAGATATAGGTATATAATGCTGTGTGGTTATATTTTGAACAATATTTGATCACAAAGAGAGGTACCAGCTAGCCCCTGAGACTTGGCTTTCTGGCTTGACAAGGTGGTTGTGCCTGTATATTGAGTAAAGTGTGTGGGTTAGAGAGGTACAGGAAAATAGTGTAGTTATGTTTAGATCAGAGAGAAAGAGAGAAAGGTACTATTTGGCTGAACAGTGTTGGTCGATTCTGTATGTCAAGTAAATTAGCTGAGTCTCTGGGATTTTTGAGAGGTACAGGAAAATAGTGCTTTGTAGTTAAGATTTGATCACACACAGAGATAGAGAAAGAGAAGTACCAGCCAAAGAGACATGGGTATCTGGCTTTAACAGTGTCGGTCAAGTCAGTATGTGTTGAGTCACAGAGCCACATCACAGGACTTAGAGAGGTACAGGGAAATGCTGTAGGGCATCAATATTAAAATAGAACATTAATTCCCTTGTACTCTATTTTCCAGATATACCATGTGGCCAAAGGTTGCAGTCCTAGTAAATATTATTTTCCTTCCAACATTTCATCATCTTTTGATCGATGACTCAGATAAACATAACAACATAGACATTAATGTTTGCATGTGTGAATAGTTCAGGTTCTAACTTGCAATGCATATTTGTCTTTTGTAATGTCATTGTAAAAAAACCCAAAAGAACCACAGTGTCTGTGTTGATATTAGTGAGTGTTAAGATGGGTCATTGTTATTTGTTCAGAATGGAAATGGAATTAAGAAAACAATTCAATTCGGAAAGGATCAAACAATATCAAATTATGAACTTTGATTGATGTAGTATTTTTAGAAGGTAGTTTTAGAAGGTTTAAATGTGGAAAAACGATATGTGATGTAATGTGTATTGGTATGTGTGTATGGTTTGTGTATTTTATATCATGTGTCATCAAGAATCTATATGATTGACACACTACACAACACACACATATACATACATGCATACATAGATACATACATACACACACGCACACGCACGCACACATGGATGCTCGCACACATGGATGCTCGCACACACACACACATACATACATACATACATACATACATACATACATACATACATACATACATACATACATACATACATACATACATGATACATACATACATACATACATACATACATACAGACATACATGCATATGTACACACGTGGCTACAGACAGGCAGGCAGCTATACAAATTACAATGCACACATTGATGGTTCAGTAGAACAGTGTCTTTTACATAGGAAACAATTTATACCAACAGAAGCATTTGTGTTCCAGCGATTTTCCATCCATTTGGAAGGTGATCATCACAAGAGGACACCCCAGATTTGGCAAAGTGAGGGCTAAGATTATTGCCATAGCCCCTGAGCATATGGCAATATACAAGACTGAATAAAATGTTTATAGAATAAACTAATAAAATAATATAGTGGTAACAACACTGGAAATGAGTGGAAATTTTGTGTTTGTTATCTCTATGCCACTATTCTGGCCTTCACTTCTGGTTCTAAAATGGCTTGTGAACAGCACTCCTAGTGGCGAAACCATGAAAGTATTCATCTTCATAAGGTGGTAGTTAGAGGTTACAATGTGAATGCTTTAAGTGGAAGGGAATAAACACTCAGGAGTCATGAATATTCATTGTTCAACCATGAATATATTGTTTCTGTTGACTCCCATGATGCAATAGCCAATAGCAATGATACCCAATAATGGCACAAGATCAACTTGATGTTTCTCTGAAATTGCAAGTAATTGTAAGTGGTGTAAAATCATGAAATGGCCCTCTAGAAGCATACTTTATGAAAATGTCTCGTTATCGTGGAGTGGTGTTACTCTTTATGAAATGTCTCGTTATCATGGAGTGGTGTTCCTCTTTAAGGGAAATAAATGTGATGGTGATATAATCAGTCAAGGCTTTAACATAATATCATAACTAGGCAAAGCCCATAAGCTCGCTCAGGGTAGATTCATTTGTGACCGGCTGCCTCACAATGATATTGTAGATAGCGCCATCCACGTGGAGAATGCGCATAATATATAGAATGCACATGTGTAGTCAGTGTGCCACAATGCATCCTTGGGTAAAACCACCCCCAAAAAATCTCATAGTATACAGGACACATCTGCATACTAGTCATTGAGCTGTTACGCGGCCGTTTCGCAAGCTACTAAATGTATTTTCTGAACTGGTTAAATGTTTAGTATCCCAGACCAAACAAATGGTACTTTCTTAACTGAATAAACATTAGAGCTGGCCCTAAGTCATACTTTTAAAAGTTATTGAATGTTAGAACTCACCTCAAGCCATAATTGATAAACTGTGTGAATAGATAGCAGTACCATTCATAATATGTTTGGGGTGATTGCACAATGTCATACAAAAACCCCCCTCCCCCTAAATAAACATTCACAAGTGTGACATCAACACAATTGTATATTATATGTTGTCACCATGATGAAATTTGTAGTGGTCACATGACTATGATTGATGTAATGTAACAACATAGTAAAGATATTACAGTATTAACAGAAACCCAACACTGTATTTCACCATTAGCAGTAAATTATAATCAACTTATCAACATCTCAATAATAAATACAGAACCTTTTATATTTGAAGATGTGAAAGTTTTCTAAATTTGATTAGAAGTACCAAAATGAAGTTCCCTAATAATACTATTCATAACATTAATGAAAGAACACCCCCTGTCTCTAAACTAATGAAGTTCATTTATTGAGTTTGTATGACATTGTGTGATTGTCCTGTAGAACACAGTGCCTGTATACAATGTGAATGCTGTAGACTATGGTCATTCATCCTAATGTAAATGTAATTGTGGCCCTGGCATGGGGAGAGTCAACATTTAAATATTACCCAACAAAGTTCAACAAAGTGATTTGTGTGGTTTGGTAGCCTTGGGTTAACAGAAGGTAGCATTCATGCCGAATTAACGTCAGACAGTTGGATGTTGAATGACAGCTAGACCTAATGAAATAAGAGATGATGTACAGTCTTCATGTCTGGATGGCCAACGGGGAGGCCACCGTTTTCATAGATTTGCATGTAAAATCTTAGATCTGTGTTTTTATTAGGACGCTAAGCAGGTATAATCTACACATTTTCATTGGTAAAACCAGCGTTCTCTACCTGTGTTTTTATTAGGATGCTAAGCAGGTATAATCTACACAATTTCATTGGTAAATCCAGGGTTCTCTACCTGTGTTTTTATTAGGATGCTAAGCAGGTTAATCTACCCAATTTCATTGGTAAATCCAGGGTTCTCTACCTGTGTTTTTATTAGGATGCTAAGCAGGTTAATCTACCCAATTTCATTGGTAAATCCAGGGTTCTCTACCTGTGTTTTTATTAGGATGCTAAGCAGGTTAATCTATCCAATTTCATTGGTAAAACCAGCGTTCTCTACCTGTGTTTTTATTAGGATGCTAAGCAGGTATAATCTACACAATTTCATTGGTAAACCCAGGGTTCTCTACCTGTGTTTTTATTAGGATGCTAAGCAGGTATAATCTACACAATTTCATTGGTAAACCCAGGGTTCTCTACCTGTGTTGTTATTAGGATGCTAAGCAGGTATAATCTACACAATTTCATTGGTAAACCCAGGGTTCTCTACCTGTGTTTTTATTAGGATGCTAAGCAGGTTAATCTACCCAATTTCCACAGGTTTAGCTAGGGTTTTCTACCAGTAAAATCTGCCTTAATAGTGTCATAGGTTTGGTTTTAGGAGTTTCTCACTCAATGTACAATAATTGTGCCTATGCTGTTATAGAAGTTGCAGTGGATTGTGTATTCCGCAGGGCATTGGAGAAGTATGAAAGACTTGTGCCTTTATAGGTTCATGCCAGGGGTAATGGAATTATTGTTAAAGAGCTTTGAGCACAGTATTACTGTATGGTCCACTTACATATATATCAGATTGCCTTTGGTTTTACAGTTGTCCTTGGAATTTGATTGTTTTTACAATCATAACAAAAGCTGTGGTTATAACTTCTACTGTAGCTGTCATGTAGTGTTATAGATAGTCACAAAAGAAAATATGTCAGGCAATGTATTCAATATAGCTGCTCTCATTAGCTTTTAAAATGCTCATAAAATTTTATGGTGTACTCTAGGAATAATGAAAGGAAGATTTTGCTGTTTTACAAAGGTCACCAAATAATCTAGGGTACCTCCAAATCATAGTGTAGAACTAAGAAGTTACAGATCTACTAGACATTTCAAGAAAACCAGAAGTAATAACTGATATGTAAAAATACTTTGTTATGCAAACTTTCAAAGACACTACCATTATTTTCACAGGGGAGGGATGGGATGAAGTAGAGGGATGGAATAGACACTCCATGAGTATTGATATTTTCAGTAACTTATTCAATGAATTCATTGTAATAGTTGTATAACTTAACATATTTAATAATTATATTTATTCCTGTGAGTTCAGTTTTATCTACTTACTACATTGATTTGATGTAAAAGTAGATATTTATTCTGGTTATTTTGGGTGTGGGTGATATAATGTACCAAGGGGTTAAAGTAGGTAAACATTTGTCAAGTTCCCACACTACCTTTCAAGTAAAATACTTTGCTGGTGTATGGGATATGCAAATCTGGACTGAAGATCCACATTTGAAGCTATCTCTTACTAGGTGTGAAAACTGACATGAGAGAAAGCCATGAAATGCTCTCTTCAGATTATTTAAAAAGACAAAAAAGACAAATACTGGAAATAGTTTATCAAAATCTGTCTTAAGTATGATTAGATTTATGGTATATTAATTAGTGGTATGCTTGGACATGGTATTTCAATTTGTGATATATATACTACATACTGCATGCTTACATTGGCCTATGCATTCTTTAAAACTTTCAACAATGTGTGTTCACGTGTCAATGAAATGGAAGGTCCAGCCTCTAAAAGCAGGGCACAGTTGGTCCATTAAAATGGTAGTCTTCACTAATTAGACAATATATCACGACTATCTGTAGCAAGGTTTGCTATCAATTGTATTTCATCCACACCCTCAGATTAATAAAAAGTGTAATTTGCTGGTAAAACATTGCAGACTGATGTATGGTGTATACAAGAAAAGTCAGCGTGAAGAGTAAAGTGGACCATTCCATTGATAGGATTTATGTGTAGCAGATCTTTAAGCAGTCAAGCTAAACATTTATCACTCGATCTATTGCTGGCCGGCTGGGTACTGGTTGATGGCACTTGGAGAAGTAGTGAAGACTTGACAACATTACTACAAGGTAAGCAACTTTCTTTCAATTTCTTTTTAATTGCAACACAGACAATATGACAGTTTTGTTAACATGTGTCCAAACATTTGTGTAGTGCTGGTTATTTCTAGTGTACAAGTTTCTTGTATATATAGTGGCACTTGTATGGATTCAAAAGTTTGACATCTGTTCTACTTTCAAGTAACACAAGTGATCTTATACAGACAGCATGCAAATACACGTCATTTACTGCATGAACTGTTTCTATAGCATAGGCAGTTAAGGACATAGAGAATTGATATGTAATGTTTGCCAGGATAACACAATGTCCCTTGGTATATGAAGTCACTCTGTGGTTGGTAATGTTAATGAACTGGCTGAATGAAGGTTAGAGTGTTTATATTTTACCTTGTAACAGATTTGTACAAGTATGCTATGTCACTTGACTTGCTAGTAGGGAAGATTACAACATTTCAATAATATTTGGATGAAGGATCAGTGTTGCTTGGGTTACAAATGTGATAACAGTCTAGAAGTCTTAAACTATATTTAGGTATTTGTCACACCATGGTGCATTAGATGTTATTGTAAATTAGTAGGTTTCCTTTGACTGGATAGTCAGTGCATTTTTGTTACTTGTTGGTGTGTGATGGAATACAATATCACTTACTGGTATTCTGAATATTATGAAAAATGTGTGTGTGTGTGTGTGTGTGTGTATGTGTATGTGTGTGTGTGTGTGTGTGTGTGTGTGTGTCTCTCTGTCTGTCTGTCTGTCTGTCTGTCTGTCTGTATGTCTGTGTGTCTGTGTGTATGTCTGTCTGTCTATGTATGTATGTATGTATGTATGTATGTATGTATGTATGTATGTATGTATGTATGTATGTATGTATGTATGTATGTATGTATGTATGTATGTATGTATGTATGTATGTATGTATGTATGTATGTATGTATGTATGTATGTATGTATGTATGTATGTTAACACTAAATGATTATATGTGATTAATTGGTAGATATTGTCAAGTTTTTATGTCATAGATTAATGTTACAAGGTCACTGGGTTAACAGAACTCTGTATAGATGATAGAAATACTTTAGATATTGACATCTCATAACCTTGACCTAATGTCAAGTTCACTCAATCAGAACAAACATGAAATCCAGTCCCCCTCAACAATGATTGGTAACATATAAGTTTCTTTGATACATACACTGGTCTGTGTACAGCATGCACAGATATATGCAAATGTAGATTTGTGTATACAGTTATCTTAGCATCAATACACATGTGAATGCACACACACTGTCAAATATACACAATATTTTTTCACACTCACACATATACAAACATGTTCACATACACATTGTTACATAATATATGCACTTTTTTCACATACACAAGTACATAATACATACATACGTAACACATACATACATGCATGCACACACGCACGCACACATACATATATACATACATACATACATACATACATACATACATACATACATACATACATACATACATATGTATGTACGTACACACACACACACACACACACACACACACATACATACACACATGACACTTCTACCATCAATAAAGTATTTTGTATCTTTGGTTTGGATTTATCAGATTACTGTGTGCAAGTTTGTCCTTTGTTTTGGCGATAACCACACAAGCTGTCCCTGTATCATTTTCCATACATTCCTTAACCATAATGTTTATACTAGCATAATAACTTACACTAGTTCTCCAACTATGCAGTCAGGGATGACCCCGGAATGCATCAGGACAGCAGCCTCATCTAAAAAAACCTCATTAAATAAGATTCATTAGTGTCTACTTGATCATGTTTGTGTTCAGTATGCTGTTGCTTTTAACTTCTGAACGGCCGTAAAATTTCATGACTGAATTCTATGTATGAAAAGCAGATAACACAAAGTCAGTGTTCTGTACTTGTCTACTGAAACTACAAATGCTAATAAAATACACAGGCAATATTTTCAGTCAAACAGCAGTCTTGAATTTCAGTCAAACAGCATGTCCTGTTGTCACCCAGTCCTGCTGCAGCCCTGCGCTGCCACAGGACTGCTGGAACTTGGCTGTGTAGCAGTTACCGTATTAGTAAATTCTGTGTTACTGTATCTTCCCAGTGTATGTGTTAATGTTAATGTTTAAATTATGGTACTGTGTTTGGGAAACTGTACAGGTTACATTGAATTTCACTATACAGGTTACACTGTATTTCACCACTGTCTGTTTCCAGGGTTAAGAAAGACTTTGGTAAAAAGACTGTGTATTTTATACATAACATCTCACAAGGAATACTAGAGAGGCACCATGAAGCCTTTGTTAAAAACTGTAATGTAACGATGATGAAGGAAATGGTATGTTCATGTTTGTTTTACCAGAATGCTTACATGTATGTGAAAACACCTACAAAATACTGCAGTAAAATCATCCTTGTGTAATGTTTATATCGACGACGCATGCCTTCTAGGATGACATTACAGTTTGTGTTCTGGCATTGTTAGAGCTGTTGATTGCATAGTAGGGAGTTCCTATACATTTATTGATACGTATAATAAATGACATCATTGTATCAGTCATAAGTTATATGTATCCTAATATCAGGTTTGAGTTCAGTTAATTACAAGTAATGGTTGTGTATATCAATAAGGAGAATACTGTGAGTACATTTTAATTTGCAGAAAAAAATTACATCCCAAAACATAAACTCAGCTTGTGCCCCTTTAATAGTAGGCAGGGTCAATGACTTCTCTATGGTAGACAAAAAAGTTCAATGTTAGTTGTGTCAATCATGAAAATAACAATATGTTTAATACATAGAGTTGGTTTAACATTGTTGTCAACAAAAACTAACAAAGCAATCACATGCTTTAGAACTTAACAGAGTTCAATGTTATAACTCTTCAGTTGATGTATAACAACAACACTTTCAAAAATAATAGACATACAACATTGTCATGGGTAGCAGCAAAAAAGTTTAAAGGTAACACTTGACATTGGTTTAACATCATTGTTAATAATAAAAGGTGGTAACATGGTACAGCTGAGTTCAATTGTAGTTCAAATCTTGACTAAGGACTTTACAATGTAAATGGCATTGGCAAAGCTTGAACCTCAGTCTTGCAAGCAACACATTCCCAGCTGATCACTCAAACCATATCACCATTATTACTCCATAACCAGCAATGTACAGATTGCAAGTTGTTCACTGAAACCATTTGACCATTATGAGTCCACTTGAATGAAAGATGGTATAGTTGTCTGGGTTTGGACATTTTCAGGACAGTTCAATGTTGATAATTGTCATTGGTTTTATCATTGCTGTCAAATGAAAGATAATGATATGGTCCAGGGATGTACAAAAAAGTTTTATGTTTACATGGTAATCTTGGTCAATTGTTGTCAATAATGAAATATGAGAAGATGGTCCTGGGTTTGACCATAGACTCTCCACATTGACAAACAAAGTTCAATGCTAACAAAAAATAGAGATACAGTGAACACTGTCAATATTGAAATTAACAACAAAAAGAGTTCTGTGATAACATCCCTGGTAAGGAGAAACAAACAATGAAAGATGACAAGATAATGTATCATCCCTAACACTTGATTTCATTGTCTTGTCATGTTCATTGTCATTGAGTGTATATTTTATAGCCATCTCAAGGTGGGCTACTCATGAGGGACCCAGCTCTGAGTGTAATGAATTATCAAATCTTCAAGGCAAGCAGTAGTTTTATTTAAAACATCATGCAGCCATTAATTAATTTTAAATCCTGTAGACAAACAGTAAAGTATTAATATATCAATATTTGATAGCCAGGAATCGGATGGACTTAAGATGTACCAGATGGTATTGATAAAGGAAGTATCTTTCATATGTTAAACTCTGCATACATGTACTGCTAGTATGGCCTGAAGACTTGTTATATTCATTCTCGCAGAGTACTTTGAGTCTATATTCCAACACTCCTTCCTTCGTTCAGCTAGAGAAAATATGTAAAGTAATTAGAGTAACCTAAGGGGCTTTGTGACTTCAAGTTGAAGACATGAAGTGGCAAACCCCTTAGGTCAATAAATGAAACTATTGGGAATAATATAGTTATACCTGTGCAAGTATAATTTATGAAAAATTGAGAAAATTAATGGCTTTTTGACTAAGTAGTGCAGAACAAATGATGTGGGAGGGAAGGAGAGGGGTGGTACCTTTAGTCTAGATGCTATTAGTTGATGGTGATTCTGAAGACCTGGCCCTGAGGGTGGGGTGGGGTGGGTGGGGGTGGGGGTCGGGTGGTACCTGTAGTCTAGATGCTATTAGTATTATAGACAGTGATTCTGAAGGCCTGACCTCTCGGGAGGAAAGGAGAACGGTGGTACCTGTTGTCTAGATGCTATTAGTATTATAGACAGTGATTCTGAAGGCCTGACCTCTCGGGAGGAAAGGAGAACGGTGGTACCTGTTGTCTAGATGCTATTAGTATTATAGACAGTGATTCTGAAGGCCTGACCTCTCGGGAGGAAAGGAGAATGGTGGTACCTGTTGTCTAGATGCTATTAGTATTATAGACAGTGATTCTGAAGGCCTGACCTCTCGGGAGGAAAGGAGAACGGTGGTACCTGTTGTCTAGATGCTATTAGTATTATAGACAGTGATTCTGAAGGCCTGACCTCTCGGGAGGAAAGGAGAACGGTGGTACCTGTAGTCTAGATGCTATTAGTAGACAGTGATTCTGAAGGCCTGGCCTCTTGAGTCCTTTGATGTCCGTAGAACAACATTTTGGACTAAATTTTAAATTTCCACTAACAGCTGTATTATACCATCCAGTTGGAGCCAGATGATGTAATCAAATCCACATGTGACTTTAATACATTTAAACTTAAAGGTGGCATTGCCATGTAAACATAATTTCCATGTGTTTTTCTTGAGTGACTTACCCAATTACAAGTGAATGTCAATATGTGATGGATTACTACTGGCATGCACTGTTCACACTTTTGTCAACATGTGGCCAAACTAGATTTTGACTGGATTTAGGTCCATTTGACTAGACGTAAGTGGTGAGATCTTCAGATTCAATACAAATGGATAGCATCTGGACAGGGGGAATGGTGACTTATAATGTATTGACTAATATTCAAGTATTTCAGAATGAATGACATAGTGGGGAGGGAGTGGGGGAGGGGAGGGAGTGAGATAATACTAAATGTAGTACTGGATATACAACTACCACCATTGTAATACTTAGCCAGCTCTCATCAGTTTTACTGAATCATTACCATAAAATTTGTGATGTTAGCATGGCTGGCCTACATCAAAATGAAGCAAACAGACTTTGGAATGTTTATGTTATTGAAGTGTTTTATTTCATATCCTGTAGATGAAAGACAGACATAGAAGTCATTATTTAACGTCATGATTATTTTCAAACTGATAGGGACAGCTGAGTAAATTCTGATTCTTTTGAGTTCATCTACTGCATAGATGAGTGACTGCAACACCTGTCTTCTCAACCTGCAGGATCTAGAATATATGGAGTATTTAAAGACATAGTTCAGTTTGAATTAGCCTGTTGACTGCGCTGTCGAGATATATTGTTAGCTGGTCATACCTCCCAGTCTGTTGACTGCATTGTCAAGATATATCGTTATCTGGTTGTACCTCCCAGTCTGTTGACTGCACTGTCGAGATATATTGTTAGCTGGTTGTACCTCCCAGTCTGTTGACTGCATTGTCAAGATATATCATTAGCTGGTTGTACCTCCCAGTCTGTTGACCGCACTGTCGAGATATATTGTTAGCTGGTTGTACCTCCCAGTCTGTTGACTGCACTGTCAAGATATATCATTAGCTGGTTGTACCTCCCAGTCTGTTGACTGCGCTGTCGAGATATATCTGGTCGTACCTCCCAGTCTGTTGACTGCGCTGTCAAGATATATCGTTAGCTGGTCGTACCTCCCAGTCTGTTGACTGCACTGTCAAGATATATCGTTAGCTGGTTGTACCTCCCAGTCTGTTGACTGCACTGTCAAGATATATCGTTAGCTGGTTGTACCTCCCAGTCTGTTGACTGCACTGTTAGCTGGTCTAACTCCTAGTCCCCATAGCCTGTTTACTGCACTGTTAAGATACACTGTTAGCTGGTCTAACTCCTAGCCCTCAAAGAGATTAGATAGGATTATTCATTTGTTCAATTTTTTCTGATGTACAAAACAGCTTGGCAGAATGGCAGCATGACATTGCAGAGTAGTATAATAGGCTATTCCTGGTTGGCTTTGATATTCTTTTCCACAAGATTCAAAGCTAGTCACGGATAGCCTGTAGACTAACTCCAGGTTAGAATACCACACAGACTGACATCTACTTTCTATCTATCATTAGTATTACAGTCTCAACAGTGCAGTTTACTTGCACTTCTCCCAGTTTATTTTCCTACCCATAATGCAGTGCCAAGGTCATACAGGGTCAAACTTTAGACAACATAAAAAAGTAGACATGGAATATTACTGACGGAATGAAATAGGCTAAGAAAACATGGCATTGTTGAAAACAATCACACACATGTGGAGGAAACCAAAACTTTGTTAACATTTGAGATTTCCAATAAAGACAATCTCTGTAGGTGAAAACTAATACTTTTCTTCCCAACTTGCATGTTCATAGCTTCTCAGGTGTATGAACTGTTGAGCTCCAAAAAGCATTCTTGTGGTCCAGATGATGATAATACAAGTCATTGTTCAGAAAGTGAAGTACTTGTTATTTCTAGTATGAATAACACCTCTGTTCAAATTAAATACTATCACAACACACTAAGAATAGAGCCAGATTACGAACAAAAACGGAATGGAAAAAAGTTTCAGATACTCAAACTGTTTCACATTTTATCTAGGGGATTTTCTTTGCACTGAAAAGACATTTATTTTTATACTTTTAAATGGGCACAAGCTGAGTTTATTTGTTTTTGGAATGTGATTTTGTGTGCAAATTAATAGGTTCTCACAGTATTCTACTCCCAGAGATTCTACTTAAATGAAGTATACTTAACCATCACTTGCAATGAACAGAACTCAAACCTAGTATTAGGATATAACTTATAAATGATCCGATGACGTAATTTATTATACGTATCAAAAAATGTTCAGGAAATGCCGACTATGCAATTAGTAGGGTGTATTCATTGGTTGGCCTATCTTCTTTATAGGCCATAGGGTGTATTCATTGGTTGGCCTATCTTCTTAGGCCATAGGGTGTATTCATTGGTTGGCCTATCTCCTTAGGCCATAGGGTGTGTTCATTGGTTGGCCTGTCTCCTTAGGCCATAGGGTGTATTCATTGGTTGGC